>NW_024040040.1:3810620-3851166 GCF_014851395.1 Micropterus salmoides
GATATATATCTATATATATCTATATACTCTCTCTCTCTCTATATATATATATATCCATCCATCCATCCATCCATCTATATATAGACACACACCACACACACACACTGATAACTCTACTAGTAAGTAAAATTACTTTAGTTTTCAGAGAGATTATAGTAGTACATCTAATTATACAGCAATTCACAACAGTTACACAAGAGTTCAGATAATGTATCAGCTTGTGAGCAGAATCACAAACATTTCCTACGTTTTTTTAATCTGATTTTTATTATGTCATTATTAGATGTGTTTATGAACATGATCATCAGGGTGGACTAAAACCTATATTGCCATCATTACGAACACATAAAACAGCAAGAAAATGCTTGTTTTAGGTTTCAGTGCATTTGAAAGTATTTTACTTCACTTCCTTCATAAGGAGGAATTACAGTTCGGTCATTTACAATTAATGCTATAGATGAATTCACATCATAAATCAATTGCAAATTAATCATTAAAAAACACCACCTGTTATGGAGCTTTTAAAAAGATTTTTAAACAAATAAAAATAACAAAATAATTATATGGGGGAAAAAAATAATGTATTTAATAAAAATATTGAAACCAGTTTCCAGACAAAGGTTTAAAAATCTTCAGCGGTCTAAAACGGTCTGACTGACTTGTAGCTGATCATTAAAATTAAATGTTTCCTGTAGCTGATGCACTTATTGGGAGAGACTATATTTTTTTATTTCAGCCAGTGGCGTTTTCAGTTTGGCTGATTGTTGACTCCTAAGGTGAATTATTGTTCCAGTAAAGTGGATTCAATTCTGAAATGAGCTGGCTGAACAAAGTGTCTGTCACTTTGAAGTAAGGGGTGGGGTTGTGAAAGTAATATAGTCACATAAGTCCTTTAAATATACAGTACTAAAAAAAGTAATACTATCAGTTCTGTAAAAGTATTAATTTATTACATTTTCTGACTAACATGCCCAACATTGAAGATGAAACAGGCTGGAAAAATCAGAACCGCTGCTTTAAAGGCAACTGGGCAAATCCAACACATCAGCTGTCCAATTGTGTGAAATCAAAGGTTGTGTAAAGACTTGTGATTTGACCAAAATAACACATACAGTATGAGCAGTTTAAGAATCAATTGTTCACGTTTTACATATAATTAGATATATTCAAGACCAGGAGAGTCCATTCAATTACAAGTAAATTGTGTTGTTGGGTGATAAGGCAATGAATTTAGTTTGTAAATCACATTTGAAAACACTAGTTGACCATAGTGCTGTACAACAGACATGAAATACTTTGCTTTTGGTATGACGTGTATTAAAATGTCACAGTTCCCAGAAAACCACCAAATAATGTGTCACAAAATAAAAATAATAATAAATAAAATAAATAATAAAATCTGAAGCATCTCTGAAGCTTCATTTACTTCCGCTGCTCTCTCCAGCACACTTGTGGTTTTTGAGATGAGCGGGTTGAGTGAAAGTTTTATCACAAATGCTGCAACTAAACGGTTTCTCCCCTGTGTGGATTCTCATGTGTCTGGACAAATTGCTTTTGTCACGGAATCTTGTTTTACAAACTGAGCAGCTGAAGGGTTTTTCTCCTGTATGAACTCTTATGTGTGAGGTCAAAGTTGAGTTTTGTGCAAATCTACTACCACAGACAGAACAACTGAAGGGTTTCTCACCTGTGTGGACAGTCAAGTGATGTTTCAGATGTGGCTTTTGTGAAAATGTTTTACCACAGACAGAACAACTGAACGGTTTCTCCCCTGTGTGGACAGTCAAGTGTTGTTTCAGATGTGGTTTTTGTGAAAATGTTTTACCACAGACAGAACAACTAAATGGCTTCTCCTGTGTGTGGATTCTCTCGTGTGTGGACAAATGGCTTCTGCAGCTAAAACTTACTTTACAAACTGAGCAGATGAAACATTTTCGTTCTGAATGAAGCCTCATATGACTCCTTAAGGACTTCTTCCCGAAGTATCTTTTACCACAAACTGAGCAACAAAATGCTTCCTCTCCTATTTGGAGTCCATTGTGTTTCTGCAGACGTCCCTTGTGTCCAAAGCTTGTAGCACATTCAGAGGAGCTACTTGATGTTTTTCCATTATTACATACCCGATCACTTACAGGTACTTCAGCTGGTTCTGGTCCTCCACTGTCCTCTCCATCAGCTTTTGTTTTCATCTGGTCAGTTTGGCTTTGATGAAGCTTTGAGGACTGACGACCAACACACTGATGGTGTTTGAGCTGATAAAGCCAAGAGAATTTTTTGCCACAAACACGGCAGCTGTATCGTTTCTCCCTCGTGTGGATTGCCTTGTGTTCTGCCAGATGTACCTTCTGATTAAATCTTTTTCTGCAAACTGAACAACTAAATGGTTTCTCTCCAGTGTGAATTCTCATGTGTCTCTTCACATTTGAGTTTTGGCTGAATAGTTTACCACACTCCGAGCAGTGAAATGATTTCTCACAAGTGTTACATTCACTGTTATTTTGCAGAGGGTTTGAACCTGACTGAGGTCCCCTGGTCTCCTCCCAATCACAACACTCTTCAGTCTGAGGTTCAGAGGAGTGTGAAGCCTTGTCATGAGTATCAGGTTGTAAATGTCTCTCTGGATCTGACTTCCTGGCTGGTTCTGGTCCTCCACAGTCCTCTCTATCAGCTTTTGTTTCCATCTGGTCAAATCTTTGATGAAGCTGTGAGGACTGAGGTTTCTCTTCATCGTCTTCTTCACTCTTCACAGAGACAAGAGTGAATGTGAACTTGGTGCTATCAGCCTCCTCCAGCTGCTTTCCCTCCTGACTGGTCCAGAGTTCCTCCTGCTCCTCTTTAATGTGTGGGGGCTCTGGTGGGTCCTCCTGGTCCAGCCCGGGGCTCCACTCCTCTTTAATGTGTGGGGGCTCTGGTGGGTCCTCCTGGTCCAGCCCGGGGCTCCACTCCTCTTTAATGTGTGGGGGCTCTGGTGGGTCCTCCTGGTCCAGCCCGGGGCTCCACTCCTGCTGTTCAGTGGGAACCTCTTCTTTACTCACTAACAGCAGCTGGACATCTGTGGAGAATAATGAAATACATACTCGTTTAAGAAAAATGTAACTTCCTGTCACATTTAAACCACTGACACCACTACTTTCTTTAACGTGTGGAAAATAATGCACTTTTGGTAAAACATATTTGGAACTAAGGCACTGAATATACTCGTCACTTCCAACAAGCGACTTTACCAGCTTCATTGTCTGTACTGTAAATCTCAGAATACAAAGGTGGGGAGAGTCAGCAGCTTCAGGGTCATCTGGGTCCACATCAGTGAATAAGTCATTATCCCTGCCCCATCATTAGGACTGACTATAAATTACATTTGTGTATTCCATTAAATTAATGTATTGATTTTATGTATTCTATTATTATATGACAACGTTAGCCTTAATATTTTAGCTACAGCAGCTGAGTCAGCTTTTTGATATTAAAAGCTGCGAGACCTGAATAAGTGGATGTTCAACTCACTTTCAAGAACTTTTATCACTCCAAAAATTTTATTTATTTAACACACTGTAAAGTGTTTTTCGTAACTTCAAACAACAACAAAACAAAAACTCAATTCATGCCATGCTCATATAGTGATGTAAAACAGTGCCTCAACCACGGCTTCATTTGCTAAAAACATTACACCTTACTGAAGCTACTGTGCCCTCGGCCAGCGATGGATGTGGATTCTGCCGTATTTCAGCAGGAGCCTTGGCAATGCATGTCCATGAATTTGGAGTGAGGAACTTCTGAAGGAGCAGTGATAGCAGTATTAGCTAGGCTCCTTACATGCTTGCTAACTTTTTTTAAGGTGGGACATTGACAGCATTGTGTTGCAACGATTTGTGCAGTAGTGTTAATGGGAGAGAGGGGAGGTGCTGAGCGATAAACAATAATATTGTGGCGGGCCACAAATAAATCAATGCATGGGAAATTACTACAAAAACTGACTGACTATCTAGTCTACACCGGCCTACCACACAGCCCTACAGAGGCACGTAGAAAAGGTTTTAGACTGTCCAGCCAAATATCTCATAGGTAAATTAGTGGTAATGCATTAATGTAAAGTCTTCCTAGGAAGAAATTTTTATGGATAACAACCATGACCACTGATCTGACCTATGACGCAAAAAATGAAGATGCTGGGGCCAGTTGCACAATAAAAAACAACCAAAAGTATGACTCTTAAGTCTTAATTTCTCATTTCTCCTTAGCTAAGGATTGTGTTGCACAGAATCCCTTTAAATGTTTCCTTAGTTAAGGAAAATCATTAAGGTGTTTGCTATCAGGTGTTAGATATTAGAATTTACAGTAGTAAAATTCTACTCCTACCATGGAGACTGTTTGCTTGCACCAGCAAAGTTGGAAAGAGAGGAGACATTTGTCTGAGAAAGAAAAACTGTTTTGCTGTTTGCTGGCTGTTTTGCTCATCATTTAGCTGATCCATTGGATTCTCCCGGTCGCAGAACACTCGTCTCAGGATATGTAAAATTTTGTCATTTATCGCCATAAACTCAACCATGTTCCGGTTAAGATAAAGCCAGAGGTACCTTAAATTATTTTCCTTAGTTTGGTTGCTGAGGTCCTTTGTGCAACGGTTTAACACACTTAAGGGATTCCTCAGGTATAAGCCCAAGATGAGGAGAAAACCTCAACTACTTAAGTGAACATTTTAAGGAAACCTTCATGACTTCTTGAATATGCCATAAGACTGAAGAAGGGCACCATATCTCTCGTCATCAGCTGTATGCAACGACTGGTTCCTATCTACCCAGCTTTCGTCCTGCACCCACAGAGAAAAATAACAGGATCAATGATTGTCTGAGAGACGGAGAGGTCGGTCTGTGTCTGTGACCTGTACCTCACCTGTTATCTACTTTGAGCCCCCTTAGGAAAGAGTCTTCACATGTATGTTGTAGGGAGCCAAGAGCTTCATTGCCATCGACTGCTTCCCTGTGATTGTTGTTCTGCATATAAAAGAACTTGACCTCTTTTAGTAGCAGCTCTTTTCCACCGGTGGAATTTAACTAAGACCATTTACCAAAGTACAGTACAAATCTGAGGTGAACGTTAGTGATGAACTGCAGAATGAAGAGTTGCTTTATGGGCTAATAAAATCCTCCCACTGCTAAAGTATTTTTGGATCAGCTGGAAAATGCATCTCCACAAAGCTGAAAACAGGCTGCTTTGAAAGCAGGACTTGTATTTGCAGTGGAGTATTTTCACAGAGTGGTATTAGTACTTTTACTGCAGTAAAGGGTGAAATGTCCAAACCTGCTTGAGGCTTGAAAACAGCGTCCAGTAGTTTGCGTTGTCCACAAAGTTCCTCCTCGTACTCTGCTATCGTTCTTTCAAACAGCTCAAATATCTCTTCAGCAGCCGCACTTAGTCGCTGCTGGACAAAAGCTCTCAGCGTTTGGACTTTAGACATGTTTACAGCAGCTTTTCCTCCAGACACACTCCGTTACAGACACGCAGCTCGGCTCCGTCTACGACCTGGGTTCAAACCACTTGTACTCAGCTAACTTCCTTTAGCATTCTTGGCTAACAGGAGATGAATCTGGTGAAACATCCCGAAAGTTTACACAGATTCCACTTAAACAAGTTTATCTTCACATACAGGCTCTGCTGCTGAACTCCTGCTGATCTATCTGTTAGCATGCAAACAGCAAAGTTAGCGTGTTAGCCACCGGAAGTACACCCGCTTCCGGTACCACTTCTTTGCTGATTTTCAAAATAAAAATAACAAAAGCCCCAAGTCTCTCTGCTGACAATTAACATTTGGTAGAAATACTCAGAAATATAGAAATATCACAAAGTAATGTCAACAGCCCAAAAGCATAATGTCAGCAAAACTTTATTATTATTGTACATACTAATTCATTTATGTTAATCCTGACAACAAGTTTAATTCCTGACTTTTCTGAAGAGACAGATTATAATGGTACATTTGATTTATACAGCACTTTACAAACCAGTTCCATAAGAGTTACTTTGCAAAGTAAAGTAACATTATCCTCTGAATAACAATGGCCTGTTCCCAAAAGCAGAGAGGAACAACTGTACTTTTTTCTTTATTACGTTTATCTAATAGATCCCAGTTCTGGTTACTTTGCAGATTCAGACTCATAATACAAATATGAACAAATCAGTTACCCCTGTCCAAGAGGTACTGGTCCAGCTCTCCATGTTAAAACGTCCAATCCTCCAGGCCTATAGATATTACTCTATTAGGTATAACTGAGGACTGTTTAAGCTGGTGTTCGCCTAGCTTCTAACTTTCTTCTTGTGGATGCACTAGTGACATTTTACAGATGAGCCCATGCAGAAATTGCCACTGCTGGAGAGAGTCTGAAGTCTTCATAGGTCCAAAGGTTTGGACCCGGTCTAAAACAGACCTCAGGTAAATCAGTCTCTTGACCTGATGGTAACTGGAGAAAACACATTGTGAAGGTCAGGGGAAGTTAATCTGAGGTTCAGCAGTCTGAGTTCGACTAATCAAGTGGAGATCTTCCAAACCTAGGCTGTTTTTAACAAAGCCACATCTTTATTTCCACACACATTGTTTCCTTGCTGAGGGATATGTCTCGGATTCACTTGGAGGTTTGTTGACGCAACAAACCGTCAAACAATTTTACAATCAATTCAACAGCTGCTCTTTTAATAAACAAGATTATTATGGTGTCTAAACTACGTAACGTGTTATCATGCGCAATGAGTGAATGAGTCTACAGACACACGACACATACAGTAGCAGAACAAGAGTAGGTTACACTGACAACTTCAGTAATACAGTGTTAATGATCATGATCGTCTGGAATTCTACCATGTTTTATCATTAAACCGGCAACTATTTCATCCCTAAATCTGACAGAGGTTTTCTGGTGTCCTTCAACAACTGTCATTAGTGTCAGAAGAATTACAAGTCATGAACCACTCTATCTGGATCTGAGGTCCTGGCTGGTTCTGGTCCTCCACTGTCCTCTCCATCAATTTCTGTTTCCATCTGTTCAGTTAGTCTTTGATGAAGCTGTGAGGACTGAGGTTTCTCTTCATCGTCTTCTTCACTCTTCACAGAGACAAGAGTGAATGTGAACTTGGTGATATCAGCCTCCTCCAGCCCTCGAAGCTGCTCTCCCTCCTGACTGATCCAGAGTTCCTCCACTTCCTCTTTAATGTGTGGGGGCTCTGGTGGGTTGTCCTGGTTCAGACTGGGGCTCCACTCCTCTTTAATGTGTGGGGACTCTGGTGGGTCCTCCTGGTTCAGACTGGGGCTCCACTCCTCTTTAATGTGTCGGGACTCTGGTGGGTCCTCCTGGTTCAGACTGGGGCTCCTCTTCTGCTGTTTAGAGGGAACCTCTTCATTACTCTCCAACAGCAGCTGGACATCTGTGGAGAATAATGAAATACATACACGCATTTTAGAAAACTATAACTTCTTCCTGTAACTTTTTTATGACTCAAATTGTAAAACACAGAGTTCAGAAAGAGCACAGAAATTTGAAGGGGAACAATCAGAATCTGGTGAAAATTTAAACAGATTTCACAGGGCCCTATAGAAACTATATTCCTGACATCAAAATACTTATTTTTAGAAAGAATGAAGATTTTAGACATCAGTCCTTCCTTTGGCCGCTATGTCTCAGCTAGCAGCTCAGTTTACACCAATGTGACACAGATAATAGCTCTCTGTGAACTGGATTAGTTCCGCTCTACATCCCACATGGAGCATTTCAGAATTGCATTTTGCCTGGCTGATTTTGCTGACTTGTTCAGATTTTGTAGATTTATTCAGTTGTCCATGATTTTTGTGCCACGTAGTTAAATTGTTTATTTTTTTGTCTGTGTTTATTGTTCATATACGATCAGGAGTCTGTAAGTGCAGAAAGTGGGACTGGGCATTAGGATGCAAAATATAGTGCAAGGGACACAGGTGCATACAGGAGTTTCCCCTAAAGAGTATTACATTTTCTTTTAGGTTTAAAGGCTCATGATGAGAGCTGGGATTCCTTAATACAAATGAATGCACGGTCACATCAGTTAAAGGATCAGTGTTAAATTTACAGAGCTCTATTTGCTCAACTGACAGAAATGTTTTTATTAGTCTATAATCACCTGAAAATAAGAATCTTTGTGTTTCCATAACATTAGACTTGCCTACAGAGAGAGCAGCTCCTCTTCCACAGACTCGAACATGTTTAACCATCATGCTTCTAGAGTAATCCAGAAAGGACAAACCAAATGCTGACCCTAGATAAGGCCTGTTATGAGTTTCACAGGCACCGTAGTTTCTTCTTCATGCTTGGAAGGGAAACCTGAGGCGAGTGATACTCAGTTTCACAATTTCAATGTTAGATGTCACTACATTCTACAACACTGCTCATTTAAAGCTTTTGCTGATCCTATTGGAGAAGAAAGGGAAAAAAAGACCAATAAAGAAAAGTAGCAAGAATGTTTTTGCGTATGCTGTCAACCACAGTTCTTACAAAAACAAATACGGAGCATTCAGAAACAATTTGAAACAGCGTTTTTGTCATTATGCATATTTGGTATACGTTAGAAACGTTAGAGTTTTATGAAGTTCTTAAGAAGAGTTGAATATCTCAAAGTATCTCTGCCATGGACGTGCTCTTTCAGTGTTATTAATGCTGTAGGTGAAACCAATGTGAGACGCACATTTTTAACAAGCATCGAAAAAGCGCAGGGAGTTATCACATCGCCCCCCGTGAGCAGGCACTGCACTAATTCTGGCATGCGTAAAGCACATTAAGTGCTACTTGCTACAGTAACCGCCAATCAATCCCTCCCTGTCTATGTGTTTTTAAATATGCAGGAGCAAACTGCACATTCATGGAAAATCTAATGAAAATATTCATTTTAAAATCTTTAAAATGTTATAACAAGAAAATCTATTTGTTTTCTTGCCCGGGCCAGTAAAAATCTGATCTACTGGCCCTTAGGGCCCTTAGGGCCAGTGGGTAAACATGTTATGTTGGACATTGCATAATAGCACCTGGGGGCTGTGTTGGGGTTGAGGCAGGTTTGAGATTTGTGGGGTCATACGTAAGGTAAATCCTACCCGAGTGGCAGCAGAATCCTTTCCTGTCCTCTTCCCATACAAAGGCACCACAATGTGAGCAATTCGGATACTGAAACAGTGACATCGTGCTCATCGTCTGCCTGTAATCACCACGAAGATCCCCTTTGAAGAAGTCAGTATCTTCATACCGTGCAAGGTTGCGCTGGTCATGGAGCGTCTGCTCCAGTCGCGCACGGTGCACTTGTTGATGGAGCCTGGCGTCCCTTGGCTGGCGTTTCATTCTGACCTCCAGTGTTTCTCCTGCCCTGACCTTCTTATGGCGCACTGCTCGCATCTCAGGCGTTTCTTTGGCCCTGACTTCTTGATGGCGCACAGCGTCCTTTGCCTGGCGTGCCGCTCGCATCTCCACCGTTTCTTTGGCCCTGACCTTCCGTTGGCGCACAGCGTTGTTTGCCCGGCGAGCCGCTCGCATCTCTGGCGTTTCCTCCGCCCTCTTCTTAGCTATGCGCGCCCGATTCCGAGCCAGGCGCTCATGCCGTGCTTCATCCGACTCTGCTGCACGTGCGCGGCGGTTTGCCTCGCGCATCCGCTCCCGCCTGGCACGGCTATCTTTAGGCATGCTAGCTGCTCAGTCAGGGTGTAGCGTTCAGAATCCTGCATCAGGATAGAAAAGACGACAATCAATACATGTATGCTGCTTTGTCTACACAGGTACAAAACTGCTGATACATGAGGATCCTTCTTCAAAATTATAAACAAAATGACATCATGGTAACATTTAACATGCAGTGAGAACTAAACTATACTTAAAAATGAAATACGTGTATTTGAAATATTACAGAACTTTTCAGGGAAAGTAGTAATGATCCAACCGAGTAGGTAGTAATGACATGCGGCTAGTTTCGAAAGCTCCGTGTGAAGCCTTGTGTCTCTCAGCTGGAGAGCAAATTTAGGCAGATGTTTCATTGTTTGAATTAAGTCAAAATCACCAAACATGAAGATGCAGTTTGCAGCACTAAGAACTGAATGTCTGCCCAACCCTCCTGTTACTGTAGGAGGAGTTAGGGACTGTCTGAAAAGAGCAACATGATCCATTTCAATCATCAATGACTCAAACTCACTGCCAACATAGATAGTGAGCAGTCTTAAACATTTCACACCTGAGAGTTTGTAAAGAAAAGTTAACAAAGTTAATAATTATAATAAATTAGTAATTAATTTATCCATTAAATATGCACAGCGTGCTCATTTATTGACATATAAAAGATCAATAAATATAATACATATTGTAACATTAAACCACCTCTCATCTGTGCTGGACATCTTCTCACAATGTTCACAGTAGTTGTTTGTCAAAGGAGTCTATGTTGAAGTAGATTTATTGTTTTGTCTTTGTTTTTACGGTGGTACCGAATTGATATTGTGGAATTTTACTGGTGTCCACAACTAAATTTCTGGTATTGTGACTTGAGATTCAGCAAAAATCTGTGGTGATGATCAATGTGCAAAGAAAATAGTCTGGAAAAGACCTTAAGAGGTGGATGCATTATTCAGCAAAACAGATTTTTAGCATCCTTTTGTTCATGCACGTCATCCCTCAGTGAGCTGCAGCACAACTCGGTAACGTTACACCACCGCTGTCTGAGGTGTGCAGCTCTAACTGCCTTCACTCTCCAACAGACAGACTTTTATTAACGGACACACTGCGACCTCCATTTACTGACAACTTACTGCGCCTCTGCCGCTTGTCACGCACAGAATGCGGAGGGGAAGCTGGCCACGGAAAATCATTTGCTGCGTCTTGATATTAAAGATCGGCGGTCACTGATTCAGGACCACGTCTGTGTTTATGTGCACGCTGTACTTCTGCAGGCTCTGGTGTTTACTCCGGGTGTATTTTATGCAAAAGACAAGCGCAACGTAGCTGAAAAACCCAGGAAGTAAATTTGCTTCCGGTACTATTTATTTGCGGGTTTTCAAAATACAAGTAATAATTTCTCAACATAATTTCGTTAAGAATGAAGGATTGTAGAAAAATTGTTCCTAAAGTACATACAGAAATGCCACAAAGGAAAGTAAAAGTAAAGAGTCCATAAGTATAATTTCAGCAACATTATAGTGCATAATAATGTTTTAATATTGACAAATCTAAGTGTACTTACTTAGTTTTCTGAAGGCAGATTATAAAAGTACTTTTGATTTATGACAGTTACAGGAGTTACTTTACAAAGTAAAAATAACAACAGCAATCAGAACAACTCTAAACACAGCAATCATAAATCCAATGTCTTATAATCAAATGGAAGTCGTAAATTAAAATGAATTAACAGTGAATTAAACAATAATTGTGAGTGTGATGAGCTCTTGGTGGTAAAAACTGTAACCTTCCTGCAGTGTTTTAAAAGTCACCTCTGAAGCAGCTGCTGGAGAAACTGCAGCTACAGGAAGTAATGAGCGAGTGTTTTTCAACCAAACAGAGCAGAAACAGAAACAGAAACAGGCTCGTCTGAATAAAAGTGGCCTGTTTCAAAAACCAAACGTTACTGTTGGTAAAATATCCAGATACGTTTGATGAGGAAAGATCAGTCAATGTACCAGGTTTTAGAGGGGGTCACACTAAATGAGCCCTAAATGAAGTTACCACAGATTAATTACCATCACACAGTGAGTAGAGTGGGAGAAACATTGTCAATACACAGCTCAGTTCTGCCAATAAAAAGCCCTGGAGAGATTTAATCCTGCCCTGATGAATTGGTTGCATAAGTATTAATGTATCATAATAATAATCCAATAATCTAGTAATAACATTAAGAAAGTGGTGCATTATTACATTTATTAATTTAGCTGACACTTTTATCCAAAGCAACTTACAATTGCTATACATGTCAGTGGTCGCAGGATCATTTTACATCGATGGCGCTTGGTACTCAAACACAGTCAAAATGGAGAGTTTTCTAAATGTCAGACTTTATGTGAAGATGAAACCATACGATCATCTAAATTCTTATGTAGTACTACTCACACTGGTATACAATTTCTACACTCCTTTTGCCAGATTGAATTTAACTAAAATAAATAAAATAGAATTTCAAAAGTAATCCAGACCTATAAAGTGTTGAACAGCATTTATTTAATTGTCAAATTTATTGATTAAGGATGTACTTTATGACAGATTGGCTTTTGCAGGAGTCATCCACCCTTATTTCACACAGCTACTTGGGACTGGGCTCATTGAGACTCAGTTCTTTTTCATAACCAAACGCCTAGAGCACCTAAGTAGATCAACTGAGTCCTCCTACCCAACAGAATTAAGAAAGCTTTGTACGTTCATCTCTTATGTGTAAAACTCTCTCAACAATCAACAAACTGAACTGCAAATAACTAGAATATCTGCTGTTGGGGTCTGCTTCAGATCACCTCCCTATAGATTAAAGGCAACTGGAAGGGGACATCGGCAATTACTCATATTAAACACTGTAGCCACACGACCTCATACAGCTGTTGGACAGCACTTTGTGTACGAACATTTCTATGAGACACAAGTACACAGAAGTGCTAATAAACAGTATAAACTAGAGCTTTGACAAACTGTTGATACACCAACAGCAATCTTGGACCACAAAGTCGGGGTAGTGCGGTTCTTCCGACTTCCGAAGTCGGATTACTTTTTAAGGGGCCGTTCCCTTTGAAATTTTGACCTTTGAACTCGGAAATTCTGACTTCCCATGTCAAATGGAACGCACCATTATAAAGGATTACAAATGATACATCAACACACTTATTAAAGCATTACACATTTTTACAGATGTCCCGATCCTATCTGAAAGATCATGATCTGGGCCAATCAAGGAATTTTTTAACCAATCGGTATCAGCTTTATTGGGCCTTATAGTTCCTTTTTTTTTTGTCAAGGAAGCCATCTACACCAGGGTTGAGAAGCCGTCATTGAACAGGGGAGGGGGTCTACGCCACCACTTATCCCCCACTTACAATGCTGTCCTTTCATCACTTCCCAGGAAACTCAACAAACGTAACCTATTGGCCTCAGGTGAAGATACCAACGATGGTCGTTCAGTCTTGGCCACAGGTAGTCTCAACGACTGTAACGACTGTCGTCACAGCAACAAGGAACACTAACGAACCAGCGGTATCGATGACCCGAGATAACGACCCCACTGAGGTTAAATAGCTGAGTTTCCCTGCCAGTCAGTCAGAACTGAAGAAGTCCTTTGGATGAGGGACGAAACGTCTTCCAGTAGCTTCAACCAAGTCCAGTTGCCCTTCATTTTAACCTTCGTTGGATAACTATGACCTGGATGACTGAGAATCTTCATAGACAACGTTAGCTAACTTGTATCTTAGCATACTGTCATTACAGTTGCAGCTGCAAAAGCGAACTTAAAGCCAACATGCTGAGAGGACGAGATTTCAAGAGCCGGCACATCAGACCATAAATGGCTGAGTACACCGGATCTGTTTTCATCGTTCACACACAGAACGGACAGCTAACGGATCATGAGGAGATATTAACTAAATCTGTCAAAAAGACATGTATTGTATTACAATAACTTACTCCACCTTTAATGAACTAAGAAAGAAATAATGTTTAGATTTACGGATTAAGAAACAACTGTTAAGTGCAGCCCTGCTTTCATGTGTCGCCTCAGTTCTTGCTTTAGTGTGAATCCTTTGCCACAGACAGAACAACTAAAGGGGTTTTCCACAGTGTGGCTTCTCTCGTGTATGGACACACTGCTTTCGGTAATGAAAGTCTGATTACAAATTGAGCATCTGTAAAACTGTGTTTCTGAATGAAGTCTCATATGTTTCTTTAAGGTGTTCTCCAGAACATATGTTTTACCACATACTGAGCAACGAAATGGTTTCTCTTCTGTTTGGGGTTTGTGGCCAGAGCTTGTTGCACATTCAGAGGAGCTACTTGGTGTTTTTACAGTACTACATTCCTGATCACTTACAGGTACTTCATTGGGTTTGTGGCCAGAGCTTGTAGCACATTCAGAGGAGCTACTTGGTGTTTTTACAGTACTACATTCCTGATCACTTACAGGTACTTCATTGTTTTGTGAAGGCTTTGAACCTGACTGAGGTTTCCTTGTCTCCTCCAAAACAACACACTGATGGCTATTGAGCTGGGACCACCTAGAGAATCTTTTGCCACAAACACTGCAGCCGTATCCTTTGTTCCTGTTTTTGTGGTCTTCCATGTGCTTCCCAAGATCTCCTCTGCATGGAAAAGTTTCTTTACAAACTGAGCAGCTAAAACGCTTTTCTCCTGAATGAAGTCTCATATGAGTCATAAAAACCTTCTCCAAGCTGTACCTTTTACCACAATCTGGGCAACAAAATGGCTTTTCCGCTGTGTGGCTTCTCTTGTGTCTGGACAAAACGCTTTCAGAAATAAAATTTCTTTCACAAACTGAGCAGCTGTAAATGATTTTTACTGAATGACATCTCATATGACAGGTTAAATTGTTCTTCCGGAGGTAGGTTTTACCACAAACTGAGCAACTCAACGGTTTCACTCCTGTTTGGAGTCCATTGTGGCCAGAGCTTGTTGCACATTCAGAGGAGCTACTTGATGTTGTTCCAGTACTACATTCCTGATCACGTCCAGGTACCTCATTGTTTTGCAGAGGGTTTGAACCTGACTGAGGTTCCCTGGTCTCCTCCCAATCACAACTGTCATCAGTCTTAGGTTCAGAGTGGGACATCTTGTCATCAACCTCAGGTTGAAAATGTCCATCTGGATCAGAGTTCCTGGTTGGTTCTGGTCCTCCACAGTCCTCTCCATCAGTTTCTGTTTCCATCTGGTCAGTTAGTCTTTGATGAAGCTGTGAGGACTGAGGTTTTTCTTCATCATCATCTTCACTCTTCATAGGCACAGGAGTGAAAGGGGACTTGATGATTTCAGCCTCCTCCAGCCCTCGAATCTGGTCTCCCTCCTGACTGGTCCAGAGTTCATCCTGTTCCTCTTTAATGTGTGGGGGCTCTGGTGGGTCCTCCTGGTCCATGCTGGGGCTCCACTTTCTTTTAATGTGTGTGGGCTCTGGTAGGTCATCTTCTTGGTCCATGCTAGAGCTCCACTTTCTTTTAATGTGTAGAGGCTCTGGTGGGTCCTCTTGGTCCATGCTGGGGCTCCAGTTCTCTTTTATGTGTGGGAGCTCTGGTGTTTGAAGTCCATTGTGTTCCTGCAGAGGTACTTCATTGCTTTGCAGAGGGTTTGAACCTGACTGAGGCTCCCTGGTCTCCTCCCAATCACAACTGTCATCAGTCTTAGGTTCAGAGTGGGACATCTTGTCATCAACCTCAGGTTGAAAATGTCCATCTGGATCTGAGTTCCTGGCTGGTTCTGGTCCTCCACAGTCATCTCCATTAGTTTTTGTTTCCATCTGGTCAGTTAGTCTTTGATGAAGCTGTGAGGACTGAGGTTTTTCTTCATCATCTTCTTCACTCTTCATAGGCACAGGAGTGAAAGGGGACTTGATGATTTCAGCCTCCTCCAGCCCTCGAATCTGCTCTCCCTCCTGACTGGTCCAGAGTTCCTCCTGTTCGTCTTTAATGTGTGTGGGCTCTGGTGGGTCCTCCTGGTCCATGGTGGGCCTCAACTCCTGCTGTTCAGGGGGAACCTCTTCTTTACTCACCAGCAGCTGGACGTCTGGAGAATAATGAAACGCATACACATTTTAGAAAAACTTCCTGTTAACATTTAAACCACTGTCACCACTACTTTCCTAAATGTGTGGAGAAAGGACGCACATTTTGTAAAACACATTTGGAACTAAGAAACTGTGACTGTACTCATCATTTCCAACAGTCCATTTTATTTGTTTCAATGTCTTTACCGTGAAGTTCAGAATACAAACACAGGAAGTGATTGAGGACCAAAGGGACTACAGTCTCTTCCTCTGGCTCCAACATCAGCCAAGATCTGACCTTGATTCACTGCCTGGAAATGTTTTATCAGTGCTTGTGACAGCTCATTCTGTTTCCAGACCTACCAAACTCTTGCTTTTTATGTTTGTGTTTATCTCTCTGTGCTGGAGTTCTTTTAGGAACTTGATCATTTTATCCACTTTGTTTTTAAATTTGTTATGAGAGAATAGTGTGACGGGAATTTCATGATTCCATCTTTAAGATACTGCCATGTAACTAATCTCACCAGCCTCTTGGGTATGGGGTCAATGTGCATCTTTTTCAAAAAAGCAATTTTTAGTGGTCAAGCATATCGTTTTATCAAATCTGATGTTCATACATTTTGCTCATCAGAAATCAGAAATACTTTATGGACCCCCCGAGGGGAAATTCTGCCCCAATAGGGATGTTACTAAATAATAGAGCCGGAACGATATGGGCTGCTGGGGGCCGAAGCAGATTTTGAAAAAGAGAGAATTTATGATTTTGAAAATTATTTGGATAGTTTCTAAGCTTACAACAGGCCGATATTTAAAGCTGTTCTGTATGTGGGCTATAATACCTTTTCTTAAATGGATTATATTAAAGAGGCGGTTTTATGCTCATTTTCAGGTTCATAATCCTTTTTAGGGGTTGTATCAGAACAGGTTTACATGGTTTCCTTTTCAAAAAACACCATATTTTTTTGTCATACTGCACATTGCTGCAGCTCCTCTTTTCACCCTACAAAACATACATCAATATATTCCATCGCAGTAGGAATGTACTCTCTCTAAAAAAGACACCAGCTTATTCCACAAACTTAGGTTATGGTTAAAATAGCATGATCAGCAGAGGGCATGCCTAGGACACAGAGAGGGGGAGCAGTGCAGACAAAAACAGTCATCAGTGATTATCCTTAATTATTTTAATCTTTTTACCTAGATGTGCCTTGTCTTTATTTTTAAGTGCTGAACTATAGTCATGAATACAGAAACAAGCTCATTAGATCCTTGAGTGGGAGCATTGACTGCAGACACTGACTATGCACGCCTTGTTCAACTCTTATTTACTGTAGATTTATGACTGCAGAAGAGGCTGCAGGAACTGCTCTACTGTGATCTATTGTTGTTATGACTACACGAGGAACTGTTGATGTATTAGTCTGCTGATATTAAGACTACATGTTTAATTACGGCTTAAGGGGTTGATTGTCAACTTCCAATCTCTGATGCTTATAGCCTGTGTGAGCTTTGAATGAACTTGCTGAAGGAATTTTTGCTGACCGTTTTCACAACAGATTGAGGATGATCAGAAAGGTAGCAGATACAGTCAGCACTACATCAAGATTACTGTAAGAAACCAAGCATTAATGAAAGATACAGCATTACCCATGCTATTCTTGAATTAACTTTTTAAGAAATGTAATTGTGTGTCAATTTATGCATGTATAACTTTTAAAAAAATACGGTGAGACTGAAGTAGAAATATAATGGAGAACTTAATATCCGGTAACAAAAAAATATAGAAAAACAGTATTAAATAAACAGCTGGAAAAACTGTTAAATTGGTGAAACAATACGTGTAAGCAATGGCAGCAGAGGATAAGAAGTTCACCATAAGGAGAGGAGGGTGCAAACCAGCCCAGAGGGGGATATATGGCTGTCTGCAGACCACAGGTTTGACTCCATCCTCCCACCTGCAGGGATGTTGTACGGGTTTATCTGTCCTTTATTGTAATAAACTCTTTTGTGCCGATCTCTGTGAAACTTTTGTGCCGAGCTCTGTGAAACTTTTGTGCCGAGCTCTGTGAAACTTTTGTATTCTATTGTATTGGTGTTACTTTTTGTTGGTAATAAAAATGTTGGGAAAAATTCAAGCTTTCTTATCTGGCCCAAGTCTTGAATTTTTTACACGACACATTGTTTTTACATATGTGAAACACCGACTCAACATTAATCTCAGTGACCTCCGATTGGCGTAACCGGGAGTCATTACTGCCAACGTGAATAACAATCTTACTGTATTTACGTTTATCCTTAGCCAGCAGTTTCAAATAAGACTATGTCGCCCGCTCTGGCCCCAGGGATGCACTTAACTATAGCCGCTGGATTCACTAACTTCACGTTTCTCAAAATGGTTTCTCAAAGTAGGAGAGCGAGAGGGAGAAGGAGAAGCCATCGCTAACCGTCCTCGAAAACCACTCTAAATTAAATCCACAATAGCTTTTACCAGCAGTTTGAGTGATGACAATATCCCTTGGCTAGTGGGCACTGAGACACTTTAATTCCAGTTTGTCCTTCAAATCAAGGGTCTCAAACCTGTGCTAAAGTATGAAATACACTCAGTTCTGTCTCATGTTAGCTGGCTTAAGTATAGCTAAAGAAAGCTTCCCTTACTCTTCTTGCCGACTAATGTTGGCGCTGGACAGACAGCCAATCAACTCTGAGACATGAAATTACGCTGTAGTGGGGCTACGGGCAGTTAGCCGCACTTGTCATTAAATTTGTGTGATCTAAACTGAATTCAGAAATACTCTGAGCATGCGCATTACAATTTTCCCAAGTACAATGTATACCTGCGACAGAGGGGCTAGCCCCACACTCATGCTACGGCATACGGACACCAATCGGGAGAACGTCGTCTGAAGCAGCAAGGCAGGGAGGAATCTATGAACATGGAATTTAATCCTAACACAAAGAAATTAAATTTAGGAAGATGCTATATTTATTTATAGGAAATATTTTATAATAATAATAATAATCTCTTTTAAATAAAAACATAATTGGTTTGCACAGTTATTTTTGTTCTTGTTTGGCTATGCCCCATCTGCCCCAAATGACCAGTCGCCATTGGTTATAACTATTGGCAGAGCCGTTATGGCTCTAACTACAAGGTTTCAACTCTACGTCGTCACACAGGAGAGGAGCTAGACAACTTAGTCTTACATGTCCGCTCTGGTTTAATTATTTCCGACACACGGTGGAAATGCACACAACAATGGGCTGAAGGAGCCTTTAGGTTCCTTGAAAAGTAGTGGAAACACGGCTATAGTGGTCGCCTGACGCTGCTTTACCACGGGTTGCAAATGCATGGAGCGAACTATAGAATTATTTTGCTTACGTAGCAGACAGTGAGAGCAAGCCCAGATGTGGTCCATCTTGGCAAAGCATCTCGCCATCAGGTATGCTGACTTCAAAGAAGAGGTGAAAGGATTCAAAGAGCGACGGGTTAGAGAACCCTCAAATATCAGTCAAACGAGTGTTATTTATTGTGTGACAAAGAAACATTTTTTTTAACAGTTTGACGAGCAAATAAGGGCAATGTTAACAGTTTAATGTGGCTTTAGCTTTTTGGCTGGCTTACCAATGTGGCATACACCTGTATATGCAAACCCACCGTTTACACTGGTAACATTAACTTCACCATAACTTGCAAGCTGCTGAAAATCTTGTGTTATCTGGTTTTACATTACAAGACGCTGACACAGTGAATATTTTACAAGCACAGGGCAACAGTGAACCCACCAGTCAAGATGTCATTTAGTACCAGCTCTATGAAATACATGATTAACAACAATCAACACGTGGCAGTCAGCGTTGATATTGTAGCAGGCCGCCACAAATAAATCATGGGGAACATTAGAAGATTATGAGCAGGGCTTTGGCCTGGTGGTGGGACAAAAACTGTATTTCTTCTTTAGCCAGTTTAACTTTGTCGCTTCAAGTTGAGAAATACACTTTTTAAAATGCAGTTTTTTGTACATTTTCCCTCATAATCAAGCAAGTAGACTCACGGTGCCATATTTGTTACCATTATATCACAAATGGCAATATGACTTTTTCTCCAAATCGAGCGGGCCAATGTGTACTTCAATACTGTACTCAAGTAAAGTACAAGTTTGAAGTACTTTTGCATGTTATGAAACTTCATACTTTTAATTCACCACATTTGTCTGACAGCTTTAACGCTAGTTACTTTTAGATCAACATTAAAAAGGTATGCATTGTTGAGGATGAGGATCATGTACAAACCTTGCCTTTTGCAGATATTGGTTGTTCATTGTTGTTATTTTTTTATTCTGTCGAATATACCCCTTCCCATTGCAATATTTATGCACAAAAGAAACCACATGTAAAATCTGCCACGCTGTTCTTTCTCTGCAAATAGTTGCATTATTTTTCTCTATTCTTTTATTTTTCTTATATAACTTGCATTTGTTTATTCGTTATATTTCTACATTTATTTATGTCAACTGTAGGTTTGTCTACGTGTAGGACCTTATCACCAAAGCAAATTCCTCGTACGTGTAAGATAGTACTTGGCAATAAAGCTTTTCTGATTCTGAAGATGAAACAACTCAACATGATATAAAGGAAATAAATGAGCTCCAGTAAAATACAAAGTAAAGTGCACAAACCTGCTCTGTGTAACCGGACTTCAGGGTCTAAAACAGCGTCCAGTAGTTTGCGTTGTCCACAAAGCTTTATAAAGCCAACAGCCCGGAGTCTATTCAGGCAGCTCTATCTGGACATTTTGGCTCCGTGAAAAACAGTTTGGTCTCTATGGAAGCTGCTCCGACTGTGAGGCCGAGCTCAAATTACATTACAAGACGCAGACTACTTCCTGCTAGCGATGAGTCTGAAAGTTTAAACAGAGTCCACTTAAACACGTTTATCCTCACATGCAGGCTCTGCTGCTGAACTCCGGCTGCATCTCACGACGACGCACGTGGTATGTAACGGAAAAAGTTGGCACTTACTTCCGGTCCCCCTTCTTTGAGAACCATTTCTCTCTAGGAATGACTTTTTTCTACAACGTAGAAAAACCCAGATACTTTTCTAAAGTAAATAAAGAAACATCACAAAGTAACGTCAACAGCACAAAAACACAATGTCAGCAAAATAAACATAAATGTTATCTGTAATAAAGTCAGGAATCTGCGTGTGTATTTTGATTAAATGTCCAATCGTCCTCACAGTGTGTCGCATTTGCTGCTGTTCGGCCACGCGACACGTTCAGAAACCACGGGGCTTAATGCCGCGCTACATTTACATCCCCTCTGAAGTCAGAGCTGGGAACAAACCAAAATGGAGACCTCCGGGAGAACTGTTGTTGTACTGGCTCTTTCAGAATACAAAACACTAAAGAACAAATAGAAACATTCAGCATATTTAATTGTGTTAAACACGTTTTTGACTGCGTTTCAATTAGTCAGTCCTACACAAAGGGCGAGGGCTCTTCAGAATATTGAAAGTGAACTATAATCTACACTTTTACTATGTAACTTAGAATATTAGTCTGCTAAATGTGATGCGTATAACGTACATTTTAATAACTGAACTGTGCTTAGGATTACAAATAAGAAAAGAAAACTTCACTTGCCCAAAGAGTTCATGATGCCGGGATGTTGAGGTCTTCCAGCTTCTTCACAACAAGGCAGGAGAAGATGGGAAAGTACAGCTTGCTGGGAGGAAGTGCTTACTGTGGACCAGGAGCGCCGGGGAGGAAACTTAGGACAATTCCAAGGGCCCCTGACTGACAGGGGCCCCAAAAACTAATATACAATTATATTATATATATATTTCATATATTTTTGTTCCCGTTAACCAAAAAGTAAACATCCATATTGACCGACCACCCCCCTGTATCTGCATGAAATGGTTTGGTCCTGCCTCAGCGCGCTTCTCAGTGACGGTGTTTAGTTGCAGTCAGTAGATGCGCCAGTAACACTGATCACAATGTTGCCTATTAAACCAAAATCTGATTTTCAAAAAGGGAAGAGAGGAAAGGATGGCATTCTGTTTTTGTTTTGTTTTTTCCTCTCTTTATTAGTACAAAAGTATTAACAATGCAACATACAACACATAAAAGATAGAAAGGTACATATAGCTGGGGGGACAAAAAAAAAAAGACAGATAAAAAACAAAAAAGGACAAGAATATCACAGACAGAACTTCAAGTGTGTACAGATATTAAGTACCTTCAGAGCCTTTTTGTTGGAAGAGAAACAAATAGTTCTAAAATAAAGTTAAATTTCCTTCTTAAAGACTATAAATAGAAACAAAATTTAATTTATTATAAAATAATGGTCACAGTGCTGCTTTTCATTACTGACAACCCCAAAAAGAACATTCTGCCAGAACAAGCTGAAACCTGGATATATATATATAATCATTAATAAATGTACACTGTGATGGCCTAAGCCACACAGGTTAACAGCCAGCCAACATCGCACATAAGCATGTTTTAAGTACACAAGTTAAGTTATTTTAGCCACACCCCAAACAATTCATAATTTCAAAACACAGACCATATAGCTTATTTCAGGTATAATACACATTTATTTTCTTTAGCCATACACTGTTTAAATGGAGTGCACACATTTTCACATTGTAAGGTTGGTTTTTTGTTTCCATGTTGGAGAGAGATCTGGCCTGTGGGAAGAAAGGCGTGGCCAAGGGTAGAGGACTGTTTTATCCAGTGGCCTGCCATTCAAGCCGTACCATGGGCTGCCATGTTGGAGGGGGATTTTGGGTTTAGTTTGTCTTACTTTGTAGATGTTGTATTTGTCGTCCATTTTGTTTTTCCCTTATGTGTATATTGTTCAATATGTTCCCTTGTGTCTCATTCAGTTAGGTCAGTTTGTTCAGTTCACATCCTGTTTTGCGTATAGTTTTTGGTTTCTATTGTTCAACTTTTTGGGGGTAAATAGAAACCCTATTTTTCAAAAAGAAACTCCTGTTCTCGTCATTGCTTGATTGTTTGGTCCCTGACATACATACATCCTGCCAAAATTGTTTTACAAAAGTACAGTGCCAGAACAGATGTAATATAGTTTCTAAATGAGTCTCACAGAAAGTACATTTAGGATCGATGTCATTTTTAAACCTCTTCATGTAATACTTAGTGGGTACACGCTATGAATAATCTTAAAAGACACTTCCTTAACCTTGTTGATAAGTAAATATTTATGTGGCAACATCCAAATGTTTCTCCAGCACAGATTATTGACTGGTTCCAGTAATACATGACATATGAAATAGAAACTATATCTTTTTGGAACAAGGCACAAATTGTTACATGGACGGGAAGAGAATTAGACTTTACCTACTGGATAGTCACCAGGATCAAATGCAGATACAACCTGAAGGTCAGATCTATGAACATTCCTGAACAATACAAGTATACCTGAAGGTATGACATCCAGAAGCAGAGCAAAGTCTCTGGTCCCATAAAATTCCTTATAAGTAAGAAGAAACCTCTGCTCATTGACTTACCAGTAAAATGTTATTTCTGAACCAATATTCCAAGAGGAGGGACTTGTTTTTATGCAGAATGTCATGATTTTTCCAGACATAATATCTGTGCGGAGAGAAATGATGTTTGTAAATTACGGCCTATGACAAAAAGGCCTGCTGGTGAAAAGCAGAGAGCTTTGTCAATATCATAATTACAAACCAACATAAAGTTAAGGCCGCCAAACTTAGAGAATACATGAATGGGAATCAAGTTCCACATCGAGTCTGGATTCTTTATTTATCTTTTCTTAATGTTCAGAAATAGACCAGATGCTTTAGAAAATGGCTCTATTACTTTAAGTGAAGCAGAAATCTGTGTATCATCTCTGAGAAAAAGCGTAGTATCGTCCGCCAGTTGGCTTATTATTATCTCTTTTCCTGCTGTAAGAATAGCCTCTAGAGCAGCGGTCGGCAACGGGCGGCCCGCGGGCCAGATGTTATTGCTGGCAGGCCGGTTCTGGCCCGAGGGCCACCTATTGCGGCCAGATTGCTTTGATAGCAGAAAAATAAAAAAATCAATAAATTGATAGCTGCTGGTCTCAGTCATGACAGCTATAGTTACTCACACAATCACTTCCTCTTAAGTGAGATTGTGCCTCTAAAATAAAAGCGTGACAACTTTTTGTGCAGCAATGCTTTATGACAAGTTTATTGAAAGCTTTTACTTTGAAGAGTTCTGAATGACGTTCGAAAGAAACTCTGGCGTGCTTGACACACCTCTGAAAAAGCTGTCGGTAAATGTGTGATTGGATTCCCTTGAATTTCCACAGGGTAGTGAAAATAAGCTTCCATAGTTTTATGAATCCGGATCAAACGCTGGGATGCACACAAATTGCAGCTCATGCTTTATTGTTAGCATGTGCATAAGTGTCCTTATAATGAATTTGTTTAACAAGGGAGAAAAAAAAGTTCCCGCAGTTAGTTGGAATCGATCTTACAACCATCCAAACTGGAGTCCCGCTCAAGTATCGACTGAGCTAAACATGCTCACAAATATAGAAAGATTAGAAATAATTTTACTTTATTCTGGCCCACCATGAAAAGGCTTGACAAAAATTTGGCCGATGCCAGACTTATTTGCCGACTGCTGCTCTAGAGAGCTTTCAGTAATAGAATTTGTAAGAAGCTGGGTAGAGGAAGGGGGAGATAGGGCATCCTTGTCTAATGCCCCTCCTTAAATCAAATCTTGGAGAGGAGCCATGTTTAATGGAGCTTGTAGTAGAGTGTTTCAATATCTTTGCAAAAGAAGTCGCCAAATCCAAATTTTCCAAGAGACTGAAAAAGGAACTGGATGAAGCTGTTCTCGAATATAAAATCTGAGTCATCCAGGACGTCCAAAACCAGTCTAATACTGTTTGAAATGTGTCTATGCCTCATGAAACCTGACTGTGTCCCGTCAACAATCAAATCTAGAATCCCCTTAAGTCTCTTTGCTAATCACAAAGCAAGAATCTTCAATCTAATCCTTATTTAGGAAACGAATGAAAATGAATAGACTAACTTTTCTAAATTTGTATCATCCAGTGATTTTCACTTTTGAGTTTAAATCTGCTGATAATATTATCAATGACTTGATTGCTACTGTTATGGTTGTTTTTACATTTATAAAGTAGTATTTTTTTCCTCAATATCTGGCTCACCTTTGACGTGTTATGGATGAAAAAAAGAGGCAGTAGTAAAAAAAAAGTAAAATCAATTAATTTTTATAGTTATTTCAACATTATTTTGATCCCTTTATTGCAATTTGACCACAGCAAAATAATTATTTTGGGTTCATGTCGCTGTAGTAAACCAGATTGAAGGTGAATATTCATAGTTTGTGATACTTATCTGTGTTCAATACTAACAACTTGATTCAGAACCTAAAAAATAAACAAATACAGAGAGTTGACTCAGGAAACTACCCAGTACCAGAGAAACACAAACTGGAGGATACTTTTAAAAGCACAGAAATTTTAATTAATTTCATGTACTTATGTGTTCACTGTGCAACTGTATTATCTAGGAAAATACTGGATCAGAACTCGGGATTGGCGGATCCTGAATATTAAATGACTCGGATCGGGGGCAAAATAACGTGATCATGACTTCCCAAGACATTTCAATTTATAACTTCTAATGGTTTACAAAAACTGTACAATAGATTCACATCATAAATCAACAGAAAATATCTACTCATTTACACCTTTTAAGAAAAAAAAGCATTTAAAAAAATAAACTAAAACATGTTAAAGTCATGAAAATATCAAAACAAGTTTCCAGTCAAACATTGACTTGTTTCAAAAATCTCATCAAAATAAATCTTTATCCTGTTTTCCCAGTCTGACTGACTTGTAGCTCATTATTAAAGTAGATGTTTCCCGGAGCTGAAATGAGAACATTTTAAAAGGGTCCGTTTATGATTATTAATATAATCATAACAAAGCAGTGATGTATTAAAACAGAGTAAGCAACTCTGGACAAGTCCAATTACATGACAAATGAATGTAACTAACGTTAGCTAACTTGTATCTCAGCATACTGTCATTACAGTTGCAGCTGCAAAAGCGAACTTAAAGCCAACATGCTGAGAGGACGAGATTCCAAGAGCCGGCACATCAGACCATAAATGGCTGAGTACACCGGATCTGTTTTCATCGTTCACACACAGAACGGACAGCTAACGGATCATGAGGAGATATTAACTAAATCTGTCAAAAAGACATGTATTGTATTACAATAACTTACTCCACCTTTAATGAACTAAGAAAGAAATAATGTTTAGATTTACGGATTAAGAAACAACTGTTAAGTGCAGCCCTGCTTTCATGTGTCGCCTCAGTTCTTGCTTTAGTGTGAATCCTTTGCCACAGACAGAACAACTAAAGGGGTTTTCCACAGTGTGGCTTCTCTCGTGTATGGACACACTGCTTTCGGTAATGAAAGTCTGATTACAAATTGAGCATCTGTAAAACTGTGTTTCTGAATGAAGTCTCATATGTTTCTTTAAGGTGTTCTCCAGAACATATGTTTTACCACATACTGAGCAACGAAATGGTTTCTCTTCTGTTTGGGGTTTGTGGCCAGAGCTTGTTGCACCTTCAGAGGAGCTACTTGGTGTTTTTACAGTACTACATTCCTGATCACGTCCAGGTACATCATTGTTTTGTGAAGGCTTTGAACCTGACTGACGGTCCCTGGTCTCCTCCAAAACAACACACTGATGGCTATTGAGCTGGGACCACCTAGAGAATATTTTGCCACAAACACTGCAGCCGTATCCTTTGTTCCCGTTTTTGTGGCCTTCCATGTGCTTCACAAAATATTGTCTGCATTGAAAAGTTTCTTTACAAACTGAGCATCTTAAATATTTTTCTTCTAAATGACTCATCAAACACTTCTCCTTGCTGTATCTTCTACCACAATACGGGCAACAAAATGGCTTCTCCACTGCATGGCTTCTCTCGTGACTGGACAAACTGCTTTCGGAAATGAAAGTTTTTTCACAAACTGAGCAGCTGTAAATGATTTTTACTGGATGACGTCTCATATGATCAGTTAAGGTGTTTTTCCGGAGGAAGGTTTTACCACAAACGTAGCAACTCAATGCTTTATCTCCTGTTTGGAGTTCATCGTGTTCCTTGTGGCCAGAGCTTGCAGCACATTCAGAGGAGCTACTTGGTGTTGTTCCAGTACTACATTCCTGATCACGTCCAGGTACCTCATTGTTTTGCAGTGAGTTTGAACCTGACTGAGGTTCTCTGGTCTCCTCCCAATCACTACTGTCATCAGTCTCAGGTTCAGAGTGGGACATATTGTCATCAATCTCAGGTTGTAAATGTCCATCTGCATCCGAGTTTCTGGCTGGTTCTGGTCCTCGACAGCCCTCTCCATCAGTTTCCATCTGCTCAGTTAGTCTTTGATGAAGCTGTGAGGACTGAGGTTTCTCTTCATTGTCTTCTTCACTCTTCACAGGGACAGGAGTGAAAGGGGACTTGTTGATTTCAGCCTCCTCCAGCCCTCGAAGCTGCTCTCCCTCCTGACTGGTCCAGAGTTCCTCCTGTTCGTCTTTAATGTGTAGGGGCTCTGGTGGGTCCACTTGGTCCAAACTGTGGCTCCACTTTTCTTTAATGTGTGGGGGCTCTGGTGGGTCCTCCTGGTCCAGAATGGGGCTCCACTCCTCTTTAATGAGTGGGAGCTCTGGTGGGTCCTCCTGGTCCATGGTGGGGCTCAACTCCTGCTGTTCAGGGGGGAACCTCTTCTTTACTCACCAGCAGCTGGACGTCTGGAGAATAATGAAACGCATACACATTTTAGAAAAACTTCCTGTTAACATTTAAACCACTGACACCACTACTTTC
Organism: Micropterus salmoides; assembly: GCF_014851395.1. NCBI lineage: Eukaryota > Metazoa > Chordata > Actinopteri > Centrarchiformes > Centrarchidae > Micropterus > Micropterus salmoides. The sequence goes on from NW_024040040.1 coordinate 3,838,238, forward strand.
CTAAATGTGTGGAGAAAGGACGCACATTTTGTAAAACACATTTGGAACTAAGAAACTGTGACTGTACTCATCATTTCCAACAGTCCATTTGAACTGTTTCAATGTCTTTACCGTAAAGCTCAGAATACAAATACAGGAAGTGATTGTGGACTACAGGGGGAACAGGAAGGACATGCATTCATATATACATTTTGGTTATTATTAAACAGATTACAGTCTCAAAAACTTTCCATGTAACCAATTGCACATCAATAAATATTTGCTGCTGGAAGGTGCAACTGTAAACAGATGGCTTAAAGACAATAAGCGTAGGGTATTTGTATTTTACCTTACACATAATCTGCCAAAATAACTACATTCAATGTAGCATATACACATCTAGTTTATCCCTGTACCAGCACTCTTTAATAATATCCAAAGCTACGAGAAACCGTTTCTCAACCACCAGCAGATTCTAAATCATGCCGTCTACGATAACGTTACAGTGACCTGCGGCTGAAAGCATCCAATACTACATAGGGCTGAACGATAGGGAGAAAGTCATATTGCGATTAGATTATAGTTGAACAAATGGTACTATGAGTCTACTTACTTAATTATCAAGGAATAAGCAAAATACTGACATTTTAAAATGTGTATTTCTCAACTTGAAGAAAGTTAAACAAAATTTATAACAATAACTAGTAAAAAAGAACAAGAGGAGCATTTTGCTCTACGGAGGAGGCGCCGAGAAGCAGCAGACATTGGCTCAATGTCCATCTGTCTCCATCCACAACCCGGAGGACGAACTGTACATGAGTGTATTAAATAAAGAGTATAATGTTTAGTTAATAGTTTACTATTAGTATAACAATAATATGCAACATTCATTATAAGTTTATATAATCGTAGCACATTTTACTGCTAGTCGAATATTAAATCCAGTTACAGCTGTTCCGTTTCTGTGGGTTGTTTTTTTTGTTTCCTTGTGCAGGAAAAAGGCTCTACATCGGTCTCTAATTTGTTAATACTCAGTACTAACTTGTCATTAATCATATTGTCCAACATTTAATGATTTGCTGCTTTTATTGTCCCGCCCCATCCAGGATGCAATTGGTCGGTTGACGAAAAGTGACTGACAAGCCCGTTGGCTCTGAGAGAAGCTGAACACGTTGGACAACTGAATGCAGCGATACAGTTAACTTCGGCCAGCGAGCTAAACTCAAACCTTCCTTATCTTCTCCCTCTTTTCTTCTGCTTCAGCTGCTGACAACGTCTCCCTGTCTATGTCACAGAGTGAGTTGGCGAGGAGTCCGGCTATGTTTTGAACGATTAGCGGCAGGGCAGGGAGTTACGGTAGGTTTCGAAATCGTTTTTTCTGATCGCAGGTAGGCACATCTGTTTTTACAGGCACATGTGAGAGCCCGGTGTGGGCGGAGCTAATGAGCACACTGCAGCGCAGAGAAGAGAGCGTCACAAACACCTTTTCCGTTTCCACGGTTTGCAGATGAATGGAGCAAACTATAGAATTATAGATGTGGTCCAACTTGGCAAAGCATCTTGCCGTCAGACATGCTGACTTCAAAGAAGAGGTGAAAGAATTCAAAGAGCGACAGTTTAGGGAACCTGTGTTTCTTGTTTGATGTCTTGAGTTTGATGAGCAAATTAAGGGCAGTTTAAGCAGCGAGCCGTTAAGGGCAACGGTTTAATGTGGCTTTATCTTTAACTTACCAATGTGGCATACACCTGTATATGCAAACCCAACGTTTACATTGGTAACATTAACGTCACCATAACTTGCAAGCTGCTGAAAATCTTTTTATTATATCTCTGGTATTACATTACAAGACGGTGAATATTTTACAAGCAACAGTGACCCTGGGTTTCCAGTCGGTGGTTCACTTCCTACTGGGATAGATCAACATGATAACTTATGCTGAACCTGCTCCGGAGCAGGTTATGTTCCAGATAAAAGATCAAAGCTATAAAAGCACCACCTACTGACCAATCAGCTATTTTGGGAAATTACATCACCGCCTGCAGGAGATCCCACAGTCGGACCAGTAGGGAAACTCAGCTGTTAAACTTCTGTGGGGTCACTGTCAAGATGATCGATAAACCATAATCTTTGCAGTTAATAGGAAACACTGCACTGACCGCAGCTCTATGAAATACATGATTATCCATTTTAAGTTGTAAAGAACAAACAAACACAAAAATCAACACGTGGCAGTCAGCGTTGATATTGTAGCAGGCCGCCACAAATAAATCATGGGGAACATTAAAAGATTATGAGCAGGGCTTTGGCCTGGTGGTGGGACAAAAACTGTATTTCTTCTTTAGCCAGTTTAACTTTGTCGCTTCAAGTTGAGAAATACACTTTTTAAAATGCAGTTTTTTGTACATTTTCCCTCATAATCAAGCAAGTAGACTCACGGTGCCATATTTGTTACCATTATATCACAAATCGCAATATGACTTTTTCTCCAAATCATGCGGCCCTATGTGTACTTCAGTACTGTACTCAAGTAAAGTACAAGTTTGAAGTACTTTTGCATGTTATGAAACTTTAAACTTTTACTTCACCACATTTGTCTGACAGCTTTAGTTACTTTTAGATTAAAGGTGTACATTGCTGAGGATGAAACTACCCAACATGATATAAAGGAGTTTAATGAGCTCCAGCAGAATAATAAGTGTACAAACCTGCTTCAGGCTTGAAAACAGCGTCCAGGAGTTTGCGTTGTCCACAAAGTTCCTCCTCGTTCTCCACAGACATTTTTTACTAATTCACAGCAGCTTTTCCTGCAGACACAAACACACAAATCACTCAGATGTTATTACGTTGGGTCCGTCTATTTCCAGCTAGCAAGCTAAGCTAACTGCATTAGCTTCGTAGGACAGCGGGAGATAATTCAGATGTTAAACATGTTCAGATAAAGGGAACAGCACAGAGTCTATTCAGACAGCTCTATCTGGACATTTGGACATTTGGGCTCCGTGAAAAATACAGTTTGGTCTCTATGGAAGCTGCTCCGACTGTGAGGCCGAGCTCCGGCTCCGGCTACTTCCTGCTAACAAGCTAACTTCCTTTAGCATTCTTGGCTAACAGGAGATGAGTCTGAGGTGAAACATCCCGAAAGTTTAAACAGAGTCCACTTAAACACGTTGATCCTCACATGCAGGCTCTGCTGCTGAACTCCGGCTGCATCTCACGGTAACTGCACGTGGTGCACAACAGAAAGTTAGCATGTTAGCCACCCTAGTTTGCTGATTTTCAAAATAAAGGTGACCAAAAACCAAATTATCTCTGTTAGGAATTAACGATGGTAGAAAAACCCAGAAAATTCCACAAAGGACTGGCACCTATTGTTTTCCATTTCAAGCACTGCTATAAACTTAATTTTTACAATATAACTTAGAATATTAGTCTGCTATATAACTTACATGTTAATAACTGAACTGTGCTTAGGATTACAAATAAGATATGAAAACTTCACTCACCTAGAATAAATTTCTCCGGAGCTGCTCAAATGAATTAGAAATAATACAGTATTATTGACTTAAATACAGTTTTCTCTTTCTTTAGGATACTGATATCCACAATGCTGAGCTCATCCTGAGGACTGGAACAGAGTGGGAGGCCATGCAGAACATGGAGGACTGCGCTTTTTCACGCCATTTCAGAGTCACCAAGCCGCATTTTGAATATCTCCTGGTGAAGCTGCAGGAGAGCGGCTTAACAAAGGAACATAGTCCAGGTCTACCACCAGCACCCGTGACACAGAAAGTGCTGCTGTTCCTGTGGTACATGGCCAACCAGTACAGCTTCAAGGAGATGCCAGACAGGTTTGATGTTTCACAGTCATCAGCACACAGGATCGTCCTGGAAGTGCTCGACATCATCTGTACTATGGGACCAACCTTCATCTTCTCACATCGCACATCACACATCGCCTCTGTGGCCTCAGTGATGTCATAGGCGCAATTGATGGGTGCCACATCAGGATGCAGAGGCCACAGATGAGAGGACGATATTACATGAACAGAACGTCATTCTACTGCATCCTCCTTCAGGGGACTGTAGACGAGAGGACGTTTTTTTGATGGAAAAAAGACATTAATATCCAACCAATTATTTATTTAGGCACAGAACGCATTTAAAGCAAATGTCACACTTTGTAATATAAGAATAAATAAATGACAGATTATTACTAACACACAACAAATAAACCTATAAATATATTACCACCAAAAAAAAGTTTATATACAAACATATTGCAGAAACTTAAAATTAAACATTGCATATTGGCTCACAGTTTGTCCAACAACCTGGATATCAACGACCCAAAGCCCTGAGTTGCGTTACTGTCGTGACGCCGCTGACTGGCTTCTCTGCACTACCTCATCATCCGCTCTTCTGCGTTTACTAGATTTAATTGGTGAATGCATTGGTGTGAAAGATGACCTGGAAGCATGTCTGTTCCTTTGTGAAGCCCTCGTTTGCAGAAATGAGCACAGGCGATGGGCTTTATGTTGATGAGCTGGACGTGGCCTCAGCGTCCTGGCTGTTGTCTAGAACACGATAAAAAGAAACAGGTTAGAAAAGCTTCTTACCATCCAGTCATATGAACGGTTTTATAATGCAAAACAGGGTCTACCCCCATTCCCGTACTACGACTGGCTCACACCTCAGTCTGCTCCTTTGTTACAATGACAAGTGGAAAGAAAACACACTGCTGACATCACACCATGATAGAGCGCTGAGATTTCACCCAGTCTACATGTATTTGTGAACGAAACTGTTTCTCTTCATGTTCAAAAGTCAGTCACAGATAAATTGGATAATGTGTCGGGGAGCTGTTTTGATGCGTCCTTGAGTAGTTCACACATATTGTTCTGCTCTGGTTCCTACTAAATGTTCCATTATTTTAGCTTGAATTCAAACAGGCTGAACCTCAGCAACACAGAATTACCAGAAAGAAATACTAGAAGTTCATAGAAATAAACTCTGTCTTGCTCAAGGACACATTGGTGGATGGGTCACAGTGGGGGACTGAACCCGGGTCTCTCACACCAAAGGCATGTGTCTTATCCATTGTGCCATCACCACCCCCTCTGTTCAAGTACATCATCTGTTCACATCAAGACTCTGAAGGTGTCACTTGAGTGATGCATGGCGATGGATGTCAAATATTTCAAAAGGAAAGCGTGAAAAATGACTAATGAAATGGGGCTTGTATCATGTTAACAAGTGAAAATTGCTGCTGATAAGGGCATGTAACGCCTGAAATGTCCGTGTTTCAATTTCTTTAGGCTGTCCTTCTGTAAAGTGACGGCAGATGGGTGTGCCGACCTGGCCTCGGCTCTGGGGTCCGACCACTGCCGCCTCAGGGAGATGGACCTGAGCTTTAATCACCTGGCAGATCAAGGAGTCAAGCTTCTGACTGAAATACAGAAGGATTCACGCTACAGTCTGGAGAAACTCAAGTATGCTCAAACAGGCTGTCTAACAGCTGTCAAACTTATATCATCATTCCAAGATTATTTTGCGAGATTCACTTCATTTGTTTGATTTGAAGTCTATTTGTGACAATATTTCTCACCTGCTGTCCCTCTATTCCCCATCAGTGTGGACCAAAATGAAGAATTCTGGTTTGACTTGAAGCTTCTGAGACAGTGTAAGAAAATAAAAATCTGGTGTTGTAACATGGATGTGGCAGTACGCAGGACGTCTGCAAGGTTTTTAGAAGTCTTAAAATATCTTTCAAATCAGGATATAAGGATATTATGTTAAGTGGAGAGCACACACTGTTGATGATAGACAACATTGTGTCACGTTATGCAATTTGAACAGCACGCCAAATGAAGAGTTGCAGTTATTGTGTACAAACAGTGACATGGCAACTAACATGCTTGTTTTCACATCTTCCAGAGTTTTAACCAATCTCTAATTTTATGATAACAACAAGAACATTTTCCTAAAATCAAGAACCACACTCACACAACAATCGTATCTCCATTCTCAACCAATAATTGTTTCTTCTGTCTCGATTGCAGATGCCTGTGATCTGACACTGGACCCCAACACAGCAGGTGTGAGACTCATTTTGACGGACGAAAACAAAAGGGCAACACGTTTTAATGAGCGGCAGCCATATCCCGATAACCCCGACAGATTTGAATGCTCTCAAGTACTGTGTGAAGAGAGTCTGACCAGTCGCCATTACTGGGAGGTTGAAAGTGATTCGGCTGATGTTGGGGTGGCATATAAAAGTATCGACAGGGTGGGACCCATGTCATCTGAATTTTCTTTGGGACAAAATGAAAAGTCTTGGTGCTGGACTCATGATGGGAGCTTTTATCATAATAACTCATGTCTGGAGTTTATGGACTGTGTTGAGAAGTACAAAAATACGTATGGAGTGTATCTGGACTGGCCAGCGGGCATTTTGTCCTTTTTTCGTGTTTTTCCTGATACACTGACCCACCTGTACACTGTCTGTACAACTTTTACCGAACCACTCCATCCTGGTTTCAGTCTGGCTGACGGATCAGTTTACCTCTTACCCCTTACGCAAAAGTAAAAAGAGCCGATCGCTGGTGGCTGCGTGCAAACACAGTGAGACAATGACTGTCATGCAGTATTAAAATGAATCTCGGTCAAAGACTGAATAATATACCCATCATTGTGCAGGATTAAGGGTAAAATTATAAAATAATAATAGTAAGAATAAAGGAAATCTGAGAAATAAAACATGACATTTAACAACAGGGGCCAGAAAGTACATTCACACTGATACGATGGGGATTCTCTACCCATTGAGAAAAGCACAAAGGAAATACAATTTAACAATCTGCATTTCCATGCATTACTGTAAATAATGTACACATTCACCACTGGACTATAAACCAGTGATCTTGATCTTGAAATGAGTGAACCAGAGGCAGCTTGTACTGGACCATCTGCATTCCTTCTCACATTTCTATCCTTCCATATTTTATCTACTTCTACTTGTTTTGAGTGACATGCCCTCATGTGTTCATGTCTCCTGCTTGAATGTGTTTATCACCTTGACAGGTTAGCGTACAGAAAAAAATACAAACTAGTACATGGACACATTTAGGCAGCATATGAAATCAATTTTGATCTGCTAAAATCTAGTCTTTTTGATTGCACCCTTGATATCTGGCTCAAATGTAAAGTGTCACAGATATCAGTCCTCTTTTTAATGTTTCCCTGTGAGTACACGCACAGGCAAACTGTAAGTACAGTGTGTGTTTTAAGGCAAACTATCAGCACATATTGATGAATGTTCAATGAAGTCACGTGTGTGTGTGTGTGTGTGCATATGTTCCTGGATTGGTTAAGAATAAATGACACAGTTTTGAAAAACAAACTCAGAACAGAAAAGACCATTTTAAGATTAAAAGTTATAAATTCTTTTCTTTGGACCTATTTAGTTACTCTGGAATCATAAACTGAATCGTGTTGGGATCTCTTACTATATTGATGCTTGTATGTTGTTCCTCAAACTTAATGTCCAAACCTTAAGGCTTTTTCTTTTTTTTTATGCAATTTTAAGATCTCTCCACTGGTGTTCAGTGGGATTTAGATCTGGACTCATTGCTGGCCACTTCAGAACTCTCCAGCGCTTTGTTGCCATCCATTTCTATTTTTGGGGTCATTGTCCTGCTGGAAGACCCACGATCTCGGATGCAACCCCAGCTTTTTGACACTGGGCCCTACATTGCGACCCAAAATCCTTTGGTAATCCTCAGATTTCATGATGCCTTGCACACAGTCAAGGCACACAGTGCCAGAGGCAGCAAAACAACCCCAAAACATCTTTGAACCTCCACCATATTTGACTGTAGGGACTGTGTTCTTTTCTTTGTAGGCCTCATTCCGTTTTCGGTAAACAGTAGAATGATGTGCTTTACCAAAAACCTCTATCTTGGTCTCATCTGTCCACAAGATGTTTTCCCAGAAGGATTTTGGTACATTTTGGTAAACTGTAGTCTTGCTTTTTTATGTCTCTGTGTCAGCAGTGGGGTCCTCCTGTGTCTCCTGCCGTAGCGTTTCATTTCATTCAAATGTCGACAGATAGTTCGTGCTGACACTGATGCACCCTGAGCTTGCAGGACAGCTTGAATTTCTTTGGAACTTGTTTGTGGCTGCTTATCCACCATCTGGACTAGCCTGTGTTGCAACCTTTCCTCAATTTTTCTCTTCTGTTCACGTCCAGGGAGATTAGCTACAGTGCCATGGGTTGCAATCTTCTTGATAATGCTGCGCACTGTGGACAAAGGAACATCTAGATCTCTGGAGATGGACTTGTAACCTTGAGATTGTTGATATTTTTCCACAATTTTGGTTCTCAAGTCCTCAGACAGTTCTCTTCTCCTCTTTCTGTTGTCCATGCTTAGTGTGGTAAACACAGACACACAATGCAGACTGTTAACTTCTCTCCTTTTTATCTGCTTTCAGGTGGGATTTTTATATTGCCCATACCTGTTAATTTAAAGGAGCATCACATGCTTGCAACAATCTTATTTGTCCACAATTTTGAAAGGGTGCCAATAATTTTGTCCAGCCCATTTTTGGGGTTTTGTTATGTCCAATTTGCTTTTTTTCCTTCTTTTTTTTGTTTTGTTCCAATACAAACAAGGGGAATAAACATGTGTATAGCAAAACATGTGTAATGCAATACTTTTCATGCAAATTTCATTTTTGGCCATGACTGTATGTATTTAGTATGACAATAAATTCTAACCTATGTTGTGTTCAGCGCTTCCTTGTTGGGTCTTGTTGTATGAAGTTTTAAAGCCAAAGTTTATGATGAATGGCTAAGCAGCTGTTTGTTGTCATCTTTCACGTGTGGCCGCGCGCAGCAGATGCTACATGTTACGCAAGAAGGTTATAGGAAACGAAGGGAGGGGAATAACAGCACGCTCATCAGACCTTTCCTAAATATAAACATTGTTCACGAGTCTTTCGAGGAGGAGTCTCTAGTCAAGTCTACACTGTGCTACTACCTCCTGCTGTGACCCGTGAAATATTCAGTATCAATCACATATAAAAGGAGTAATGTTCACATAATTCTTATTATTCTATTCTTATGTAATGTCTGTGTTCTTTTCCATTGTCTTGTATTGTATCTGCTGTAATAGATGAATCAATTAAGTTTATCTTATCACCTACATATTAATACTGAAAACTACCTATAACCACATAGCTTTCAGAAAGCAGACAGAGGCAGATTATAATAGAACATTTGATTTATGCAGCACTTAAACAACAGTTACACAAAAGTTACTTTGCAAAGTAAAAATAACAAGTATAAATTCATTGCGTTACAATCAAATGGATGTGAATACAGTGACTTAAACCAACAGCAATTCTTTTACAATATGTTGAGCTTTTAATGGTGAAAACTGTAACCTTCCTGCAGTGGATCAAAGTAAAAGTCAACTCTATAGCAGCAGCTGCTGGAGATACTGCAGCTACAGGAAGTATCGAACAAGTGTTTTTTACAATCAAACAGAGCGGATCAGAAACAGACCGGCTCCTCTGAGGGACAGTGGACTGACGCTCCTTAAGAAAACTGCAGCCACAAACAAAAAACAGAATAAATGCATCACAATTTTAACCCATTTTAAATCGATGAATACATGTAACACCAAAAAGCACAGTACACAGAAATGGAACAAGTTATGTGACACAAATAAAAACCATGTTAAAATTTTAACTTGGCTACAAGCATGAAGCAAGACTTGTGTCACAAGTCTGTGTCACAGTTCTGAACTGATCAGTGTTGAGTCAAGTCTTGACCTCAGTACTGAAGTCCTGCTAGAGGGAATCTGCTCAACAAGCATCTCTGCAGCTTCATTTCCATCCTCTGCTCTCAACAGCACACGTGGTTTCAGGTGGGTTAGAGGCGAGTGGATGTTTTATCAAAAATGCTCCAACTAAAGGGTTTCTCCCTTGTGGCTAATCAAGTGTTGTCTCAGATGTGTCTTAAATGCAAATGTTTTACCACAGACGGAACAACTGACGGCTTTCCTCCCTGTGTGGATTGCCATATGTGGTCTCAGATGTGACTTTTGTGCAAATGTTTTATCACAGAGAGAACAACTGAAGGGTTTTTCCCCTGTGTGGATTGCCATATGTGGTTTCAGATGTGACTTTTGTGCAAATGTTTTACCACAGATAGAACAACTGAAAAGGTTTCTCCCCGGTGTGGATTGCCATATGTCGTCTCAGATGTGACTTTTGTGCAAATGTTTTACCACAGAGAGAACAACCGTAGGATTTCTCCCCTGTGTGGATTGCCATATGTTGTCTCAGATGTTCCTTTTGGACATATGTCTTACCACAGACAGAACAACTGAAGAGTTTCTCCCCTGTGTGGATTTTCATGTGTCTGGACAAATTCCTTTTGTCACTAAAACTTTTTTTACAAACTGAGCAACTAAACAGTTTATCTACTGTTTGCATTCTCTTGCGTTTCTGCAGACGTCCCTTGTGGCCAGAGCTTGTAGCACATTCAGAGGAGCTACTTGATGTTTCTACAGTACTACATTCCTGATCACGTTCAGATACTTCATTGTTTTGAAGAGGGTTTGAACCTGACTGAGGTTCCCTGGTCTCTTCCAAATCAGTCTCAGGTTTAGTGACGTGTGAAATCTTGTCACCAGTCGCTGGTTGTAAATGTCCCTCTGGATCCGAGTTCCTGGCTGGTTCTGGTCCTCCACAGTCCTCTCCATCAGTTTCTGCTTTCAAATGCTCTGCATCTCTGTTCTCTTCAGTTTGGGTTTTATGAAGATGGGAATGACGACCAGCACACTGATGGTGTCTGACCATGCAACGCCTAGTGAATCTTTTGCCACAAACACTGCAGCTGTATCGTTTCTTCTCCTCAGTGTGAATTCTGATGTGCTTCTCAACATCTCCTCTGCATAGAAAAGTGGTTTTAACTGAGCAGCTGAAACCTTTTCTTCTGAATGAAATCTCATGTGAATCTTTAGGGACTCTTTAATGTATGGCGCTCTGCTGGGTCCTCCTGGTCCAGACTGGGGCTCCACTCCTTTTTTTTGTGGAGGCTGGTGGGTCCTCCTGGTCCAGACTGGGGCTCCGCTCTTCTTTAATGTGTGGAGGCTCTGGTGGGTCCCCTGGTCCAGACTGGGGCTCCACTCCTCTTTAATGTGTGGATGCTCTGGTGGGTCCTCCTGGTCCAGACTGGGGCTCCGCTCTTCTTTAATGTGTGGAGGCTCTGGTGGGTCCTCCTGGTCCAGACTGGGGCTCCACTCCTCTTTAATGTGTGGATGCTGGTGGGTCCTCCTGGTCCAGACTGGGGCTGCTCTCCTGCTGCTCAGGGGGAACCTCTTCTTTACTCACCAACAGCAGCTGGACGTCTGTGGAGAATAATGAAATTGACATTATGACATTTAAATCACTGTCACTGACCACAGATAAATCTCTTTAAGTTAGAAAAGTCTTTCACTGTTTAAGAATGCGAAGAAGCAATTTCGCTAGAAGGTTTGATGTTATGCTGTCAATCATGTACATGGTTTCCATTAAGCTTGTGTGTGGGAGGGTTTAGCATTTGTCTATAGATATGTTTTGATATGTTACTGTCATGTCATTTTATTATCATCTCATGTTTTTGGGGCCATCAAGTTGAAGTTGAACGAACAAAGGTTACTCATATCAGAGATAATCACAAGTCAAGTCAACTCACAAGTAGAATAGTCTGGCGAATATCAAATAGTCAACCGCAGAGGATGGCAGGCACAGCAACAACTACTTTCTGCTTTACACTTCAGTGCCTGTTAAATTAATAAATGAATGCTTTAAAAACTCCACAATCGTAACGAGCTCCATAACAGTTCAAGGATGGATCGCCACGGGCTGTACGTGACCCGACTTCAAACTTGGACGGTGTCAGTGTTGCCGTGTTGTAGTTTTATGGTTTATTTTGAAGGTTAGCTAAAGAGGTGTTATCATATTGCGTGGCTTACTTCATTTATCAAAATTTAAGTAATTTGCAAAAACAAAACAAAAATGGCAATAATACCGCACTGTTGAGCCACAACAAATTACTGCGGGGGAAATTACTTCACAGTGACAGCCCTACTTCTAGGTAGGTAAAGATATTTATTTACAGTGCTCTCTATTCCATGTGTAACCAAACGACAAAACAAAAGGAAGCTCATTTAATGACCGAATGGCTCAAAAAAGGTCAGTGAAAAGTTAATAATTATTTTGCCTTATGTACAGCTACATTTCAATCAAGTATTGGCAAAAGTGTCTGAAGTGTTTTGAGGACGAGCCTCATGTCACTGTGAGAGCTATTTTAGTGCAACTTGAGTCCCATCTCTGCATACTGTAATAATGTGTTAATACATTTACAATACAGCATCTGATCTTTTATATTCATTGTGCTGCTATGTTGACCTAAATTTCCCCTTCGGGGGATTAATTAAGTAATATCTTATATTATCTTATCATACTACAGCGCATGTACCATTTAATCCTCCAAGACCATCTCTTGAAATACTATAGTAATATGTATTTGTTGTGATGAATGGGAAGGACTGTATAATTTCAGTGGAACAATTTGTGTGAGCTAAGGCACATTGGTGAGAATTCACTCCAGACAACATGTTCCTTTTGGTTATTTGTTGAAATTTAAATGCAGTACGTGTGGTTCTGGAACAGAGATTAAATGAAAAATTATTACAATTTATACTTATAATCTATATAAATAGGTTGTTACATGCTTTATAGATTCACAGTGCTATAAATACACTTTTAGAGGTTACATGTCGTTATAACAAATGCTTTTAACAAACCCAGAACATGAATAATAACTGATGTCAAATCCCAAATATTAATTTATTAAGTAAAATGCGACAATAATAATAATACAAGCAGTACCACTGTT
>NW_024040040.1:3851666-3876527 GCF_014851395.1 Micropterus salmoides
TTTGACCAGTCAACAGTCAAACTGATTAATTGATCTATTGATGACTAATTGATTAACAGAGCGATCGTTTAGGCTGCGTTTGTATAAAATGTTTGGGTAGTTGGCAAAACATATTTTATAAGCTTTTCATATGTTTTATGTGGAAACATCGCTGAGTAATAAAGGAACTGGTAACTAAAGCTGTGAAGTGAAAAGTGCAGTATTCCCAGTAGTATTGCAGTATTGTAGAGGAGCAGAAGTAGAAAGTGGCATGAAGACTCTCGTTTGTAAACAGAATATCGTTAGCGGCGCTGCAGTTTCAGTGCGATGAGAGATGTAAGAAAAACCAAACAGTGAGTGAAGGCGTTCCGTTCTGCCAGGTTCACTTAGTGTTATCATTCCACACATCATGTCGGCAAACCGTTACCACAACAACAGAGAAGCACACACACAAACCACACATGTGATTAAGTAAAAGGCCAAGAACAACACCAGGTGTGCGCAGGTGTGAAATCTCTCTCTGTCTGATGTATCTCAGCGTCTTCTGGCCTTGTTCCTATAATCACGTCTGAACTCTTTGCACTGCTGACCACCGCAGGCTGCCACGAACTATCGAACACAGAAGAGACGATGACGAACTGAATCAGAGAAAGCTACGACAGATTAAAATATTGGGAAAGAAAGAAAACAGAATGACTGATGCTTTTGGCTCAACAATCAGACAAGTGAAACCTCTGAGACTTCCAAATGACAATGATTAAACACACATTCACGGATAAAGATCAGACAGGGTCGTGGTAAACTATGTGTTCATGAAGTCTTGGATACTCTGGAGACGTCTTAACCAAGGGCGCTGAGAGCAAGGGGCCCTGTCGCAAATTGTTTCTATGTTGAGAATCACTGTGTCCAGGCAATTTCCCCTATATTACAACACTTACGGTAAAAAGATGCTTCAGTCATTTCCGTCCACTCCAAGACATCAGGGGCGATTTCAATCTCAAAACGTTTTCCACCAGTTTGCAAAATTTTCAGATTGAACGACATGTTCATCTTACCCCATATGGAAAAATGCCTTCTCCCTAAAAAATTACATTTGATTAAATACAAATTAATTTCTCAACTGTAGCTATTTATTTCACTTTGTGTTACCCTACAGCATGGCCTCCAAAAAAACCTATAAAATATTATTTTATGCATCAGCAAATAGACGTTGAGCTTGGGGGGGGGGCGTCTTACCCCATGCTACATGATTGGTTCTCTTTCTTTACCATCTTCTTTATGAGAGAGGACCAGCAGACGTGCTGCCGCAAATTCATGTCTAAGTGAGATTACTTTACGTCCACAGTAGTCAAACACGCGTTCTGAAAGTGCACGTGAAGTGGTTCATGTGAGGTCTCCGGTCTGTCTCCCGCCTACACTCACACACCTGAATGAACCATGCGCCTTTGGTCTGCACACATCCCAGCTCTCTAAATCCGTCTTACTGATCAACTCTCTTTGTGTGTGTTATGTTTTGGTGCCCAGATCGCTGTGTTTATCTGAAGCCACACACCAAATCAACCACCGTCGCCCGGCAGCCACACGAGTCCTGGCTTCAGGCCTCGACCCGCCTCATAAATAAAACGCCTTGTGTCTTGTTTGTCAAGAGTTTGGAGCAAAAATCAAAACATTAAAAATAATAACCACTTGATATTCTGTTATTCCTCCAGGACAGACACGCTGCTGCATCCTGACAATACGGATATTTGTCTGCAGCTTCATCTGACCTCTTCCACACGAAAACACGTACACAGCTCCTGGCAGTTTGAGGAACAAACTGTGTATTTGTTCTCTCGCATATCTCAGTTTGGACAGCGAGTCAGGGACTTTATGGGAGTTCATTAAAGACATAACGACTGGGAAAAGCTAATGTGAGCGATAATCAATCTGTCAGTGCAGCCATCAGAGGTGTAGTGCTGTTTGTTTAAGTGCTGGAGCAGAACCGTGAGGGACACGCGAGGTGAAGTTGTGGCTTGTTTCGAAGGTTATGTAACCGCTGTGTTGCTACTGTGGCAAGTTTACATACGTTAGTCAACTATAACCGACCGCACAACAAGTGTTAGGCTGACTTTATGAACATCACGCTGAGATTACAGAGCAGCCAGACAAACGTCCACCTCAGCAGCATTAGGTTGTTTTAGCGTGGCATTAAAGGAGACCTGTTACGCTTTTCCACATTGAATGACTTAATGTTACAAAGTCAGATGTTCATGCTGAACACGGCCAAAGCTTCAAATAATGAGGTTAAAGTATTTATGAGAAATCCCTGTGAGCCAAAACCTCAGATTTCCTCCTGTTCTGGATGTTCGCGTTCTGCGCAACCCGTCCTCATCTCAATGCGCCATAACTGATGCGTTCAGAAAGCGTGAGTATTTTACGCTAAAGGCGTCCATTTGAAACGCCACCGTTTGCTACGTCCCAGCAACACAAAGGAGGCTAACCCTGCCTGCTAGTCGACATGCATAAAGTCAGTGACTTTAGGTACTAACATTTCTGATGGTTGTGGTGAGGGTAGGGGGCTTCGGGGGGCCGTCAACACCTTTAACACGAACGTAGCTACCTAGTACTTCTGGTCTGTGTAGGGTACCTTTGGCGTCCCGAGATGAAAACGGCCTGTTCTACGACACACGGAGACAGACGGAGCCGCGGTTCCATATATGGTCATTTGCTCCCACACTAACGCTCAGTCTGCCTGTTCCGCCCAGCAAACAACAGCCTGGTAACATGCTTCAGGTCTTGGCCAATCAGAAGACAGTGGGCTTTGAGAGGGGGGGGCTTAAAGAGACAGGAGCATCAACAGCTTGTTTCAGACAGAGGCTGAAATGAGGGCCTACATGAAGAGCCGGTATAAGAAAACTTGAACTCTGAATCATGCAAAGCTGCCATGCAGGAGTCACAGAACTACAATATAGGGCCAGAAAAGCAGAATAACAGGTCTCATTTAAGCAGTGCAGGTTAAAGTAGTTTGTGTTTCTATCTTTTGCAAACTTGAGTTGAGCGTAGCTCGCTGCGTTCGAAACATCCATTCTGAGGAAAGGTTGCAGAACATCTGGTTTTAGACTCCCCTAAAAATAAATCATAATTTCTGGAATCACTCTCAGGACATTAGATACGCTTAGTTTGAGCCCGATGCTGCTGGTGCAAGGGCGTCACTTTGTGTGGGCGGAGATTAGAGATGTGACAATGCAGAATACTGGGGTCAAGACTAGCAGCAAAGAAATATTCATTGATGATATATAATTCTGGGGAAGATTTTGAGCATTAAGCACTTAATTTCCTGCATTCTGGAGACATTTTCTGCACCAATTTATGGTGAAAAAGGGGAAACAAAATTCAGGTGGCAGGTGACAATTCAGAATAATATAATGCAGTAAATAGTTTTTTTATAGCTTACATAATTTTTTGGGACAATGCAGATCTGTTTTTTCTATATTTACATTGCATGTTTTCTTATTGTGCCAAAAAAATTTTATTACAACATTTGTTATTAACATTTCTCCACAAGAACCTCCTAAACCTCAAATGTTTCTGAAATCGTTCTGAAACCGGAATCTCATGAAATCCATACATGCAAAACAAAAACCGCAGCCAAGACGGACACCTGATGGACCCAACTGAACAGTGACTGAACAGTTTTGAACTTCCTGACTTGATCCACAGCGCCACACAGTGGTCAAAGATTCAAAGTGCACCCTGACAGATTGTGATTTTGGTAGAGAATCTCAGGGAGGTGTTTTGCCCCTGAGAGCTGATGGGAAATATTTGCCTAGAAGAGAGATATGCTTGTTAGTTCCAGGTTATCTGCAGTGGTAGAACAAGGATTTGGATAAAAGTACCACAAGTTACCAATATATGAATGTAAAGACACAGAAATATCTCCTGTGACTGATATCTGAAGTACTTTTACTACCGTTTCTTTAACTACATGAGAGACAGATAATACTTCTCTAGGATTCAGAATGGAGGCATGTTACTTGCAGTATCATAGTGTTGTACTGGTACTTCAACTAAAGTAAAGGATCTGAGTACTTCGTCCGCCTCTACCTGAAAGTGTATTGGATGAAATCACAAGCTGTTTACCTGATTACCTGCTGATGAAGACTGAAGGCTCTTTAAAAACCCTAGCAGGTGGATACTGCATGGTCTGCAATAATTATCTGAATATCAAACAAATGATTGCAGTTTTTGCTCAAACTGTGACACTGATTCTTCTCTGTGGTCATTTTTGAGTTTTTAAAGTTGCATTGCAGCATACTGTTGTTCACAACATCTTTTAAAATGAAAGACAAGGAATCAAATGAACTCGTCAGTTTCAGAAATTATTGTTTTTCCTTTATTGCTTCCATTTCTCAATCTTATGTGTACAGTTTTGTCTATTTACATTTAAAAGTTTCCATTTTCCTGCTTCTTGATTTCCATCTTTCTCATTTTTCTCCGACGTACAAAAGAGCTTTTCGTTCAGTTTCTCACGCTCGTCTCATAATTCCAGTTACACTGTATTAGTTTTATGGTTAATAACATTCGCACAGGAAAGATAATTAAGTTCCTAAAGTCTGAACCTTAAAAATGTACATCGTCTTTGACCGTTATGTCGTCTCACTACCTGCTAACTTGTTAAAAAAAAAAAGACTTGAGGCTCGGTGACTCGTTTAGATGGAGAAGCAGCAACATAAACAAAGGATTATTTACAGTACAGGACAAAGTACATCCCTTATTAATTATAGTGTCGATCTATGTAGCTGGTGAGAACAAATGAGATGCTAATTTCACTTCTAATGCATTTACTTCCCATTCAAAGTTAAAATATTAAATCAGGGTTCAGCATCTTTAATGCTTTATGCTTCTCCTGTTAGATATTTATTGTTAAATGAGATTTACAAACTTAATAGTGCTGATTGCTTAATGTCATTACAATCTTTGATCTTGATTTTCAATGATAGAATTGTATGGATTTGGATGCTGCACCCTGTCAGTCATTACAATGTGGCGTGTAGTAAAACTTGTAATATGGCTGCTTAAATATTATTATTGTTATTATTATCATCATACTATTATAATTACTGTAACATTTACTCTGTGATCTCAAGAAAACCACTTTTTTATATCTCAAATTAAATCAAATGAAAATAATTCCACATCCTCTTCGGTTAAAAGTTGTGTTGTGTCAGAGAGAACATGGATGGTTTTGAATTTAGATGCCTCTTACTAGTGTGAGACAATATAACAAGTCAAACAAAAATTTAATTTATGTCCTTGCAAATAGTGAAAAAAGACAACGCTAAATCAAGCAAAAGACAAAATTAGAACATAAGAACATAATTACGGCAGTTTAACTGAAAGTACATTAACTGCAGGTGTTACTTTTCTGATCACCAGCAAATTATTGTGTCGTCGCAACAAGTTTGTTTTCTTGGAGATCAGATTCTTCAGGCTTCACGTCAGTGTTGCTACGAGAGACGCGTCCTTTAACAGAGAGTGTGCTTCAGTACATTCGATTAAACGCTTCTGGTGCGACGTGTCCGTCGTCACATTCTGTTTACTTCCTGCTGAACCCGAGCGGCGTCTTTAACTTGGCCTGTCCATCAGGAAGTCTCGACCAGCCTCTGACTCGGTCCTCCTTCGATTCCCGGAGACTCGCTGAAAACCCCGTCGTCTTCCTCCTCCTCGCTTCTCCTTCAAAGATGGCGGTCATGGGGGCGGCGTAGAGGCGGCAGCGAGCGGCAAAGCGTCGGCTGGAGGAGCAGGGAGGCGTGAGCGAGCGAGGTCGCAAGGAGGATGAGGAGAGGAAGAAGAAGGGAGAGGAGGAGGAGGTGAGGAGGGGGTGATGAGGCATCAGATCCCGTCGCCTCCATCCGAACATCATGGAGAAGTTCTGACCGCAGAGAGACGCTGGTGTGTCCAGAGCACGGTGGACATTCAAATCACATGTATCCGAGGTTTGGGACAAGCCTGCGGGGTTGACTTCGGGCTGGACTGGTGGCGGTGGCAGCACACTGCGGAGGTCGGCGGTGGTCGTAGGAGACGCAGCGACGCGGAGCCGCTCGACAGCAGAGATTCGAGAAGACGAATCAGCCCGAGTTCCCTTCCTGAGCAGGAGAGCCTTAAAGCTTTCGCTTCTCGCTGATCTTTGACTTCTGAAGGCTCCGGGCCGCTGCAGACGGGGCGAGGGGTCGGTGGGGAGACTGAAGGGGAGGACGAGGAGGACGACGAAGACGAGACACGGCGTCTCTCGTCTTCTGAATCCCTTCTTCCTAGCATCTTCCTCTTTGACCTGAGACAAACAGAAAAACACCCGTCACATCGAAGCTGCCCCCGAGCAAGGCACCCAAGCCGAGCAAAAACATGACTACTGGGTGACCACACAACAAACAAACAAACAAACAAACGAGATTTAAGGAGGTTTCCGGTTTAAGAAGCAGCCTCGTCGGGGAACAACAAAGGCGGAACCGACCAACGCATGGTCAAGACCCCTTGGCGTCGGTTCGTGACGTACTGGGCGAGGGCCTGTAGTGTTTATTTCACCCAGGAGGCCGGTACTCGATCCCCGTGAAACAGAAAGTTGACACTGTTTTTATTGAAGGTAGTGTTTTTTGTAAGTTACAGTAACGTGAACCAAATAATCCAAACAGCATCTCCATCGCGTCTTTAGAAACCACAGATCTGATCTTCCTAAACTTTGGGGTGAATATAGCTGCAAAAAACTTTCTGCCATCCAACAAGTCTAACCGGAGGTTGCGTATTTGTTGTTGCTGACTTGACCGCGGAGCCCTACCTGCGCTAAAGGGTGCTATAAAGCGAAAAGTCTTCACCGAGCGTCCATATGTGACGAACTGGGAGAGAGAAAGAAGAAACTTTGTGCAAAAAGAAAACAGACGGTTTCAAATTAGGGAACAAGGAGACAGGAAGTTTCCATCTAAGGTACAAGAAACAAAAAAGCTTCCTATTTGGGGAACAAGGGAGGAGGGAAGGTCACTGGATTACCCAGGGTCAGGGACTAGACTCCATCCACTACACCGGTCTTTACCTGAGGCCAAACCCCGCCTGCCGGGGCATTCACGCTGTGCCTTCCCACACCGCACTGCTCCACAGAGGCAGAGAGAGGAATGAAGCAGACTCATGAGAACGGGCTGACGGTCGGTACGGCAGCAGCGTGCGGGGCGTGTGCAGCGTGCTCCTACCTGTGGATGACAGCAAACAGGTCCTCTGTGGTTCGAGGTCGACTGGAGACGCACATCTGGTCCGCCGAAACACCGACGAACACGTCAGCTGAGAAACAGAGAGACGATTCAAACGCTTTATTACTTTTCTCTTTCAGAAAACTATGAATTAGAATAAAACGAGTATAAACCAGCAGCCGGCAGAGCAGCACACCCAGTGATTGGGGGGCAACAATTCAAAATATGATTAGTTATGGAAGAACTGACCCTGATATCTGGTACTGAGGGTGCAAACTACCGGGAGCCGGGGGGAGGACACGGGCTTCCCGAGAACACCATATGTGAAATGTGCTATTTTTGCAAAGAATTTCCATTTTGCTATATCTTTATTATGGATGATGCGTAAAATTAGGCTATTTCCTGCCTGAGGGGGATTCATCACTAATGTAAAACCTTCCCTGTACGACTCAGTCTGCACGCGGATTAAATCAGGTCATTGTGGGTCCACATCATGGGCTTCAGGAGGAACAGCTGGTCCCAGGATCCTGTTGTTTCAGTCAGATCTCAGTCAGATAAATGATGTACTAACAGATAAACAAGCACGAGCTGGACTCCAGTAAACAGGACTTACCATCTGGGGGTCCTCCAGCCTCCTTCACCTCCTCTCTTCTCCTCTCTGCTCCCTCACTGCTCCTCTCCTCCTCCTGTATCAGGAGGTCTGGAAGTGACAGCCCCCCCCCCAGGCTCTCCGTGGACAGCGCTCTGCTGAGGGAGAACTTGCTCTGACCAATCAGAGAGCAGGAGCTTTCGGAGTCGCTGGTGTCTCGATCGCACGTCACCCTCACCCTCTCGCTCGTTTGCCTCGTCCTCTCCTTCCCCCCGTCTCGTTCATCTCCAGATGAGGATGAAGATGATGACGACGACGACGACGAAGAGGGAGATGGCTCCTTTTTCGATGACATCATCAGCAGTTGCCTGCCCGGCCTTCTCTTCCTCCTCTTCTTTGCTTTGTCTCTTTTCCTTGAGGTGGACGACATCATCATCATCATCATCGCGGCCGATTTCCTCCCTCTCTCTTCCACCCTCTCTTTCTCCTCTTCCTCTTCAGCCAGCAGTGACCTCATCATCCTCATTTGAAAGAGTTTCTCGTCATCCTTATGAAGTCTTGTCCCGATGATTCCAGCACAACGGGGGTCTGTTGCTCCAGTTTGGGCTCCCCCCGCGTGGCTGGAAGTACCACCATGGACCCCCGAGTTCTCTAAGGTGCTAAAGGCCCCCACAGTCCCCCATGTGTCTGAGGTACCACAGCTCTCCGAAGTACTCATGGTTCCATCGATATTGGGAGCCCCTTTGATCCTCAGGGTCTCTGCGAAACCAATGACTCCCGAGGGGCCACAGTTCCCCAAGGGGCCCCTGGTCCCTATGGATGCCTCCCCTGTACTTTTAGATGCGACGAGCGGTTTGGTTGTTTTGGGTGACGTCAGTGAGACATCTGGCTTCTTGTGCAAAATCTGTGGCTTCTGCCTGTGAGGCGAGCTGGCGGGCGAAGCGACGTCGGCGGGCGAGAGCGGGGCGACGTCGGCGGGCGAGAGCGGGGCGACGTCGGCGGGCGTTATGTTTACAGGCGAAGAAGCAGCAGCATTCACTGAGCGCGCAGGTGAAGTTGTTTCGCTCACTGACTTGTCAGGAATTGCCGTTTTGTCCGCTGTGGTTCGCGTCAAGAGCTTTGGTGAAGGCGCACAGTGGCTCAGAGTTGTGTGCAAAGGTGTGCGGAAGGAATCAGATGGAAATTCTGATTGGCCGTTGAGCCCAAGGGAAGGCGCCGTGATTTGTCCACTGCTCTTCCAGCTACCCAGAATGCAAAGATCAGGCTTCTTTGGGGGAATCGGCTTCTCTGGGGAGCCGAGCTTCCTCGGGCTGCCTGTCTTACAGACGCTGTTACTGTGTGCTGCAGATTCTCCATCAGCTGCACCGTGATTCCACATTTCCGAATTACTCTCGTCATTTGTCTCTACTTCATCTTTGCTCTCCGACAGTATTGTTCCGTTCTTTCTTCGAGGCTCTCGTTTTGTTCCGGAGAGCGTCCAGTATGCAGAATCATTGTGCCTAACATCCTGTTGCTCTGCAGGCTCAGTCAGCTTACTGTCGGTGATCTGTTGCTGGATGACTGTGTTGATGTGGTTTTTGTCAGAATCATAAGACCTTTTGACCCAGGGATTGTCAGGACTGGAGTCTTCATTGTTTGCCAGTGTAGCATACATCTTAGTATCTTCCTTCTCTCGTTCATTGTACTGGATGTCTAGAGGAGTTTCGCCATCGGTCAGCTTAGGCCCAGAGCTGTTCTGGTTAGCTGGAACAGCAACGACGCCTCGCTGGCTCTGAAGATTAGCATAAGATGACTTAGCGTCGGGTGCCGTCACCTCACTTTTTGTTAGGTTATAGTAATCATAATCTGACTTGCATGCAGGCCCATCAGCGTTGGCTGGGCTATAAAGGCTAGAATTACCCATTAATGCTAGTTGTGTTAGCCTCATTGCTACCTGGATCATTTTGTAATCCATTCCTAACTGCTTTAACATCAGCGCTAGTCGGGCAATCAAGATTAGCATTAGCCAACGCAGCATTGTATGCATAAGCTTCTTTGCTCGGTAAAGCGTAGATGGTATTAGCATGGTTAGCATTAGCAGCTGCAGCATTGGCTAGCATGGTGTCAGGGGGCGGGCCTTCCTGGTTCTTGACAGAACGAAGCTTGACGCCCTGCAAAGCTTGGGCAGTGACCAGGAGGCCGGGGGGCGTGGCCACGTTTAAATAGCTATTTGGAGACTTGCCATGGCCTGGGGGGGGGGAGGAGGTGGCAGAGGATACGGGGAGAGAAGGCAGAGGTGGTGGTGGGGGGGGAGGAGGGAGGTCAGCGAATGGGAATTCTGGGATTTCTGAAGAGGGAGGAATTGGAGGAGGTGGTGGGGAGGTTGGGGGAGGAGGGAAGTTGGTTGACGATGTTATGGTGGACACAAAGGAGGTCTGCCTGACGGCGTGGGAGTAGGGGGGAGGAGGAGGCCGACAGAAAGGAGGAAGAGGAGGTGGAGGAGGGAGGGATGAAGGCGGGAGAGGAGGAGGAATGGGGAGGGATGAAGGTGGTAGAGGAGGAGGAGGTGGAGGAGGCGGGGGAGGGGGAGGAGGAAGAGAAGGTGAAGAAGAAGGAGCAGCAGAGAGTTTGGTTAAAGGAGCAGGGGGGCAGGACTGAGGAAGGGAGGAGCGGGAGGAGGGGAGGAGTGAATGGGGGAGTAGAAGACAGGAGGCAGAGGAGAGGAAGATCCTGGTAGAGGAGGAGGAGGAGGAGGAGGGAGAAGTGGATGCCTGGCAGAGGATTCTGAGGAGGTGCAGGAGGAGAGGGAGGAGGTGGAGGAAAATGAGGAGGAGAGGGAGGAAAAGAGTGATGACTTCCTCTCGGCACCGGCGGCTTTGGCCTCCCTTCGCCCCGAGACGTCGTCCCGGGCAGGCAGGAGACAGCAGGGGACAGAGGGAAAGAAGAGGAGCGTAAAGAGGAGAAGGGGGAGGTCGCGGGGAGAGGGAAGGCTTCGGGCTTGCTGCGAGAGGAGAGGAGGGGGTGAGGGGTGAGGACACGGGTGTGCCTGGAGTGGGGGTGTTAGACTGGCTGGAGTAGCCACTAGAGGGCGAAGCGAGCCGCTGCAGCCCGGCCGCGGAAGAGCCAGCTGGAAGGGGGTTTAGGGTAAATCTTAGCCCCTCCTCCTCTGAGCCTGGAGACCCAGGGGCGACGGCGTGGGAGGGGCTGGGACTTGGCGGCACGTGCTCGGACGGAGGATAGTCAAAGGAGATTTCCGCCTGGCAGTCCGGGCTTAAGGGTTCAAAGGTTGTGACTGTCCCACAGTTAAGCCCACTCTGGCGTCTTCTGAGGTTGCTCCGGGGCACCCAGGGGTCATCGAAGGCCTGTGGAGAGGAGGTGGGCTTACGCTCCAGAAGGGGGCTCCGCTCCACACGGGGACTGGACGAGGAGCGGGAGGGTTTGCTACGACCCGGACGGCGCCTCAGGGAGTCAGAGCGCAATGGCGGAGGAGGCGGCCGCTTGGACTTGCGGAGGGAGATGCAGCGGGTGATGGAAGACGAGTAGGAGGAGGAAGTGCTGGACTTCCTTTTCTCCTGCATTGGCCTGGGAGAGGAGGTCATTTTCTCTGAACACAGAGAGGTGCTGTCAGTGTGAGAGGGCGAAGAGCGAGCGGAGGAGAGCAGGGGATCACAGCTCCAACCTTCCCCAGAAAGACACCTCATCTCCTGGGTGATGCCGCTGTGGACGCTGGAGCTGCGGGACAGGGGCCGGTAGCTCCATGCCTCCTCATCGTAGGAGCATTGGGTATCCTGGTAACTAAACTGAGACTCTGAGTCTGCGATGGAAGAAGAGGATAGGTATTGGGAGGAGGAACGGGAACTGGGATGTTGGGCAGCCTCATTCAGGGACTTATCTCCGGGGTAAGACCACTCTGATTTTAGAGCACGGCTTGGGGTGCGAGGGAGGGAGGAGGAGACCGGGGAGGAAGGAAAGGAAGAGGATGAGGAGGAAGGTGACAGGGGGATGACTCTGGCAGTGGGGTCAAAGGGCAGCAGGGGCTGGAGGTCACTGGGGAAACCCTGTAGATCCTGTGACAGGAGAAGAAAACAGGAAAGAGGGAAAGAGTCTTACTTTTTGTTTTAGTCACTGAGCTACTTGTGACAACAATTTCTCCTGAACTGACCTGGCAGCACGATGAGGAGGCACTGAGCGTCCTGTAGGAGGCGCTGTTACAGCTGGCCTCGGAGTTCAGAGACGAGTTGGTTCCCGGACGGGGGAGGCTGTGGATCTCCGAGGGGGATGAGCAGCAGGAGATGGCGTGGTCGTGACAGGGTTTGACAGGAGGAGAGGAGGTAAGGGAGGCCATGAGGCTGGACATCCCCTCCCCTCTTGGAGCTCGGATCCTCCTCACTGATGACTGCCCCTCCTGTCTGACTTCTCCCCTCTCCTTTTCTTTCACCTCCTGCCCTGTACTGTTCTGTTGGTGGGCAGGTGGACTCACGGCGGAGAACTGAACAGGAAGAACCAAAGAGACCAAAGGCGAGTCTGGAGAGACAGAGAGGAGTTAAAGGAAGAGGAGAAGAAATGCTTTGCCACAAAACAGAGGTGAACAAATGGTTGAGTGCTGCAAGAAGTGATTGATGAACGGATAATGAAAGGGTGAAACTTATACCAAGCTTCCGGTTGACATCATCGGACATCCCAGTGACTCTCTTGCAGCGGCTCAGGTTCCGGGGGCGCCGGGATAACGAGTCCGCGTTGGAAGCCACTCTTCGAAAACTGGCCTGACGATCAAAACTCTGTCCTAAAGTGCGTGTATGCATGAAAACACCCACAACAAACCCCTCTTAGTCAATGAATTAGTGGAACAAGAGATGTCAGTTTAAAAGGTTCCAAGTCCGCTGGAGTACTGAGCCAGAGTCAAACTCTCAAAATCTGACTTCAGTCCGGTGTTGGAGTCGAGTTTCAGGTCTGAGTCATGTTTCAGGGCCCATGTGAGTCCAAAGTCTGCGTTAAATCTCTAAGTCCTAATTTTCCAAGTTGAGTTTCAAGTCAGAGTAAAGCCCAAAGTAGAGTCTCAAATCCAAATCAAGTTGATACTTGACATAGACTTTCAAGTCTGAGTCGAGTGTCAAGCGAGAGTTGAGTCCTGTATCAAATAAAGGCCTCTTTAAGGATAAGTTGAATCTCACATATAGATCTGACTCCAGTTACCTACCTGTTATATTGATAGGGACTATGTCAGCTGCGACTGCCTCGGCCTGCTGCCTCATCCTCTCCTCCGGTGTTGGAAGCCGGGGGGGCGGCTCCATCTCATCCTCGACCGCTGGCTCGTAGGTGGGGGCAAAGACATCCCAACAGGAGGTGCGGTGGACCGGGTTGAGGACCAGTGGGGTCAGGGGTCGCGTGTTGTTCAAGATAAACTTCTCGTCTTCATCCGAGAAAGCTGAGGACTGAGTACACACACACAAACTGAAAGAGTCAAGTTTAACTCCAGTGAACTGCAGTTTAAGCTTGTAGAGGAAGGTTTAACCACAGCAGAGTCACATTTAAGACCAAGTATGGTTTAACATGGGACAACCTTGAACACAGGATAGATTGGTCTTGCCTGATGAAACCTGGTGTCAAGTTTAAATACATGGACTACTTTAACACCAGTTGGTCCAACAGTACATAGTGTAATCCTCAGAGTTTACCAGGTCAAACTCTGTAGAGTTAAGTTTCTCACCAGATAAATCCAGTGTAGCCCTGCCTGAAAGAGTCAGGTAAACCGCCATGTGTAGGTTAATCTCGTGGAGTCTGGTTTAACCCAATGGAGTCCAGATTAACAGCAACAAGGTTTAATTTAACCCTAGTGTAGTTTGGTTCTACGTGGTAGTGTTAACCCCAGTGGCGCGTGTAGATTAATTGTAGGTGGGCCTTGTAGTTTAAGTTTAAACACTTAAATTTTATTTATATGACCATTATTTAACTAGGAAGTCACATTCAGGTTAAAACCTTTTTTACAAGTGAGACCTAATCAAGACAGGATCAGATAACAGGATCTAAAAGATAACCAAGCAACAATAAGAACCAATCACAACAACATCATTAGGTACAACATTTTGTACCACACTAAGACACAGCACAACAACACAACATTTAGGTATTACATACCACCCTACAGGAAAACTTGAAAGTTTAAACTCATAAGCCTCTTCTGTTACCTGGTAGAGTGGCGTTTAACCCCAGTAGAGTTTTATCCTAGTATAACCTAGCTGAACCTCAGTAGTGTGGAATTAACTTCATTACACTGTTTTCATTTGGTAAAGTCAAGTTCACCCCCAGCAGAATCTAGTTTAAGATGGAGTGGTCAGATTTAAACCCAGTGGAGTCTGGTTTTGTCCTAGTAGAGTCTAGTTGTACCCCAGAAGTTTGGGATTAACTGTATTTTAGCTTGGTCAAGTCAAGTTTAACCACAGTAGAGTCTAGTTTAAGATGGAGGGGTCAGATTTAAACCCAGTAGAGTCTGGTTTTGTCCTAGTAGAGTCTAGTTGTACCCCAGAAGTTTGGGATTAACTGTATTTTAGCTTGATCAAATCAAGTTTAACCACAGTAGAGTCTAGTTTAAGATGAAGGGGTCAGATTCTGGTTTTGTCCTAGTAGAGTCTAGTTGTACCCCAGAAGTTTGGGATTAACTGTATTTTAGCTTGATCAAATCAAGTTTAACCACAGTAGAGTCTAGTTTAAGATGGAGTGGTCAGATTTAAACCCAGTAGAGTCTGGTTTTGTCCTAGTAGAGTCTAGTTGTACCCCAGAAGTTTGGGATTAACTGTATTTTAGCTTGGTCAAGTCAAGTTTAACCACAGTAGAGTCTAGTTTAAGATGGAGTGGTCAGATTTAAACCATGTTAAGTCTGGTTTTATCCTAGTAGAGTCTAGTTGTACCCCAGAAGTTTGGGATTAACTGTATTTTAGCTTGGTCAAGTCAAGTTTAACCACAGTAGAGTCTAGTTTAAGATGGAGGGGTCAGATTTAAACCATGTTAAGTCTGGTTTTATCCTAGTAGAGTCTAGTGAAGCCTAGTTGGGTGTGACTAGGATAGCACTCTAGTTTAGTCTAGTTCATTCTAGTCTACTTGAGTCCAGTTCCATCCATGGTTACCTTTCTCCTCCAAACTGAAAACTTGAAACAAACTGAAAAGCAGGACTGAGTGAGAAAGTCCAGGACTCTGGCCCTCTGAGAGGAGGGAAAACAGTAGAGATGGAACAGGGGTGGAAAAAAGAAATGAATAAAAGAAGCGTAAATGAGCGAGCACGAGAAATTAGACTCTTTGTTAAACAATGACGACATCTGCTGGTATATAAATTTAATAGTTCACTCTGATTCGTGTCAGAGAGCCAACCCACCTTTACACCACAGGTAAGTACTTCAGTTTTGAGTTACTTCAATTTTCTCCTACTACTCCACTACATTTAACTTACTTTAAAGTATGTGTGTTGAGAAAACTCCTCTTTCTCAACCAAGCTAAACAAAACACATTAAAACACATTGCATTTGATGAAAAGAGCGTTGGAACGAAGCTGGAAACGGGGCTGTTGTTGACATTTTGGAGATACATTTTATTTTCTTGTTAAACATGAAAATGTAATCTAGTAGGAACGTTTTAACCTGTTTTTCATAAATCTAACACTGCAACCTGCCTTATTTTGTCTTGTTTCATGAGACAGAACAGACCGACATATTCTCACAAAACTACTACAACAAACATATGTTTATGTAAAAAACTATATTTAACAGACCCACTATGACAGCAACGATTCTCCAAAATTAGTTATTTAATACTTAAAGTACATTTTGCTATTGAATTTGTAATGTTGCGTCATATACATGTCTCCTGTATGAAAGAGGGAAAAAGCCTCATTAATATTCATGAGTCAACACTGTATGCATATCAATATCATGTGTTTGTGTGTCACAAACCATCCGCCTGCTTTTGTCCTTCCACCGCCGGCGTGTAGTTCTGCCCTCTGATTGGTCGAGCCCAGAGGAGGATGGACTCGGTGGGCGGGGCTGCGAGCTGCCGGGTCGGCTGTAACCATGCTGAGTCAGCCTGTTAGACACTACACACACACATTCACACATATGAGAGAACAGAAGCTCCATGAGACACTAAACAGGCTCATATAGCCAATAATCAATAAGACATCTAATGCAAAGAATCAGTCAATATTCCAGACACCTTTTTGATTCTTTACCTTAAGATAAGAAAATAATTACGGTGTTTTACTGCAGTAAATCAATGAATCAGCTGAAAAGGTGTGAGCTTCTGATGCGGATTCCTCTTAATCAACACAGTCTATTCAGCATTAATCAAGACAGCTGAAATGAAAGGAAGTCCTTTGTCTGGGAACTGTGGCGGCGGAGGCGAGGAGGGTGGGGGGGGGTTGACATGTGGCACTGCAGCTGCTGTGATGCAGTCTGCAGACCCCTGCAGCTCTCAGCGTTCAATAGTCGAATTAATCAGTGAGAGACACACCAGAATAAGAGCTTTTAAATGTCTGTTCATCAGGATCCAAGGTGTCAAATGTGACGCAAATAACGGATCTGAAAACTGTGCAGCATCATGCAGAACGGCCCCTTTACAATAATATAGATTAGATTAGTGATTCATTAACGTGTTCATCGCTTTAATCCTGCAGCTCGTTTTAATGACTTTCTGAATAAATCATGATATTTATAATAAAGCCATAATTATATTCTGCAGTAAAAAGTGCAGTATTCCCTGAAATGTAGTGTAAAATGACTTTATACTCCAACACACTCTGACTCCACCTCCTCACATATAGACGCTTGGTCAAGACCCCTTGGCGCCGCGTCTTCACGCCCTGGGTAACACTTCAGTGTAGTTTTTTGAATGAATGAATCCACATGAGGTGCTGCTCAGAGTAAACTACAGCGTGTGTGTTCGTGCTGGATTAATTACCACCGTTCCTCCCCGTTGACCTCTGACCTTGCAGATCATCTGCGCTGCCGGACCGTCTTTTCCCGGGGATGAAGAGCAGACCCTGCTGGGGCTTCTGGGTAGTGTAGCGCACAGACCACTTGCTGTCCCCGTCCCCGGCTGCAGAGACAGAGAGCACAGCGCAGTGAGCGTATTTAATCTGGTTTCAGCAGATTCACACAGAAACGGAGACGATCAGCACTCCTCAAGGTCACCTCACAGGGCTTTTATTGTGAAGGAGCAGCAGACTGATTAGCAGCGGTATCTAGAGGACAGATGTGCGGACAGATGTGAAGCAGAGTGTCAGCTTACTGCAGTTTAGCGCCGACATATTTCACAAACTCATTTATCATGAATCTAGAGAGACAAAGGAAGAACTTTGGCGTTCGGAGGATTTAATCAGTGACTAAACTACAAAACACAACTCCTCATGAGGCCGCTCAGAAACACCGGTGGACACTAACTACTTTTATTTTTAATACATTTTCCTGATTATATACTTACATACTTTTCCTTTGCAACATTTTCAATGCAGTACTTTTCCTTGCAGCAGAGTATTTAACAGTATGGTATTAATACCTTTACTTCAGTAAAGGATCTGAATACTTTGTCCACCACTGGTCAAACCCACCGCAGTACTACAAACCACCATTTGACACGTTAAAGTAGAGACACGGGTCGCTTTGATGAATTTAAAGCCGTCTCGCTGTGAGGATTTAATCTGTTTTGGCTGATGTGGTCTGATCCATCGATCGCTTCCTCGGCTCTAATCTACCAGATCTGCTCCTGATAAACAGAATCAGATCATTTTTAAACTGAAGTCAGAAAAATTAAATCTGATATTCACATTTCAGCCTCCTGAAGGCTTCAGACCCCCTCAGAGACACTGATCACACGTCATAAACACACGTATTGATTATTGACCAGCTGTCGCAGCCTCAGAGCTCACTCAACACGTGCGTCTCCGCGCTTTCACGGTAATTATTCAAGAACCATCAGGTCTGTCACAGCGAGAGTAACACTGGAAGAGAGAGGACACCTCTGTCTTCGTTTACATGTATAAACTGTCAATGAAGAGTGAAATTTAATTAGTGGGAATTAAAGACGTTTTAAACAATAATTTTGCTGCTGCTGATGCTGAGAAGGTACCAGGAGTCCTCTGGGAGGTTCAAATGGTCCTGGAGGAGGTTCCAAGGGTCCTGGAGGAGGTTCCACAGGTTCTTCAGGGGGTTAGATGGGTCTGTAAGAAGGTACCACCAGTCCTTGAGAAGGAGAACTGGTTGTTTGGGTTCTTTTTAAGGGGTTTCAAGGCTGAGTCCTTGAGAGAAGTTCAAATAGTACTTGTAGAGGTCCCAGGGTTGCTGATAAGGTACATCCTTGAGGAGCCTGATATGTTAGTTGAGGAGGTCCTCAGGGTCCTGGATAGGGTGCTTGAGAAGACCCCAAGGGCCCTTCAGAAGTCCCACAGGTCTTTCAAGACACTCACATGTTCCTTGAGGAGGTACCAAGGGTCCTGGAGAGGGTGTTTTGGGTCCTTGAGTAGACCCAAAT
Organism: Micropterus salmoides; assembly: GCF_014851395.1. Lineage (NCBI taxonomy): Eukaryota > Metazoa > Chordata > Actinopteri > Centrarchiformes > Centrarchidae > Micropterus > Micropterus salmoides. The sequence goes on from NW_024040040.1 coordinate 3,869,940, forward strand.
GGTCCTTCAGAAGTCCCTGAGGTCTTTAAAGAGGCTCAAATGTTCCTTGAGGATGTACCAAGGGTCTGAAGAGGGTGCTTCAAGTCTTAGAGAAGACTCAAATGGTCCTGGAGATGGTTTTACAGGTCCCGGAGAAGACCCAAATGGGCCTTGAGAAGTACCAGTGGTCTTTAAAGATGCTCAGATGGTCACTGAGTTGGTTATAAGGCCCTTGAAGAGGATCCTGGAGTCCTTGAGGAGGTTCCAGTGGTCCTTGAGTCAGGTCTCTGCATTGTTGCTATGGTTACTTGCAGTCTAACACACCTTGAGCTCTGATTTAGGAAGGTGGTTAAGCCATTAACGTACACCAGACAGCCAATCAGAGAGCTGCGTTCTATGGAGGTCGTCTTTAGAGAACTACCATTCTCTCTCTCTCTCTGTATAACACAGGTGATGCTCTCTCGCCCAGCAGCAGATATTAAATCACACACTCACCTCGGGTCTTGTTGAGATATCTGAGGACGGACTTGATCGCCGCTCCGATCAGAACCATGACGACGCCACGCACACACAAGCAGGACACACACACCGCCGAGGCTGCAGCAGACAGAGCAGCAGCAGTAATGCAGCGTCTCCTCCCCTCGCTCTCCCGTCTGTACTCGCCACTCGCTCTCTCCCTTTCTTTATTTCACACACACACACACACACACACACACCATGTTGGCAGCGAGCCAGCACACAAGTGTGTCCTTCATGTGTGTCGCCAGGTGATGAAGGTTACCCACAAACACACACACGAACCGTGAATCATGAGGCTTTGTAGATGAAGGGAGATGAAGAAAGTGTGAGCGTTCATCTTTTATTCTCTGTGTTCTCCGTCTGTGTTCTTCTGTTCTCGCATTTCTAACTTTGTGAGGACCAAACCGAACGAGGACACGCCATTTCCACCTCTCGCCGCTAGTTTGCAAGTCCGGGACGAACGTTAGGGACTGGAATGAAATTAAGGAGGGTCCTGGAGTCACTGAAGTGGCTTCAAGGATCCTTTAATTGTATCAGAGGTCCTGAAATGGTTCTTGAGGAAGTCTGTGGGTGCTTGGGGGGTCTTTAAGTCTTTTCCACAGATCCTTGAAAAGGTATCTGAGGTCCTTGAAGACAAATCAGGGGTGCGTGAGAAGGTACAAGAGGTCCTTGAGGACATATCAGGGGTGCATGAGAAGGTACAAGAGGTCCTGGGGGAGGTTTAAATGGTCCTTGAGGAGGTCCGTGGGTGCTTGGGCAGGGTATTTAAGCCTTTGAGGTTGATCCACAGGTCCTTGATAATGTATCATAGGTCCTTGAGGACATATCAGGGGTGCATGAGAAGGTACCAGAGGTCCTTGAGGACATATCAGGGGTGCTTGAAAACGTAGCACCTGATAATAATACACCTGTACTGCAACTGTTACTGCACCATTAATCTCCATGGTAACGCGCAGCTGTTATGGTGGTTGATGGGGTTGAGGATCACCTTCATCATCACCTTCATCACCAGTCAAACTGGGACAGCTCCCGTCTGTAAGTGTGCCAACTATCTGGGCCATTGGAGCAGCTAATTAATCGTGTCTTCATTCCTGACAGCCCGTCTGTCCGTCGCCACCTCGCCGCCGTTTTAATTAGTTTAATTAATTAGACAGTAAGTAGGCCGCGCTGTCGTTACGCCACACTGTGTATATTTATAGTTAACAACATGTTCAACTCTGAACTCTGAGCTGATAAGAAAAAGATCTGTTTCTCTGCTGTCCAATCAGATGAGCGGGGGGCGGGACTTCCTGTGTGACCATGACCATAGACTGTATAAAAGAAGTGGACGTAGTCATGGTGACGTCACCCGCTGGTTTGTGGACTGCCGCTTTGAAGGCTCGAATTTGACCGATAGGGCGCCGCCATGTTGGGTTTTTGCTACCAGCGGCACCGGACGTGACCATATTTGGACGAGACGGCGGAGCTAACGGCCGTGTGCGGAGCTAGCTAGCTTGTTTAGCTAGGTGCATCTGTAACTCGCGTTAGCGTCATTTTAACAGGGCTGAGAAAGTGAACAGCCGACTCCTAATAAGCTTTTTCAACGGCGCTGGTTAAACACAGCGCCGAGTCACTGTAGCCCGATTGACAGGTCGCCATGGTAACGACTTGTCAATCACAGATACTCTAAATGGGACCATAATTTACTAAATGAACATCATGCTGGGTTGAAGACTTGAAACCATAAACTCCTCAGGAAAGCGGCTTCACGTCTCAGACCGGATCACTTTACGGTCTAAAATCAATCCAACTTCCTGTTTTAGATTGACGTCATGGAGACAGTCAGGCACCAGTGGTGAAGCTAGCAGCTAGCAGGTAGCAGCTGTTGCTGTAAAGCCTGTTCATCTGCCATTTTAGGAATTAGCCGTTAGCCTAGCGCATGTAGCTGCAGCTAATCCCCTCCCACAGACACAGGAGATTATTCTACACACAGGGGAGCTAATTAGTGGAGAACACAGAGAGTCAGTGTGTGTTAGTTAGCTTTACTGTGTTCTGCCTCTTATCAGAGCAGCGATTCATTATTGATGAGACAGTAACACACAGAGTTATCAGATCTGCAGGCACAGAGCAGCTCTGATGAAGAAGCTCGGCAGCAGACCCGTTTCACAGCAGACGTGTGTCACGTTAGCGATAACTTAATTAAAATGTAAACCTCATTAATGTCATTAGCTCCACTTCAGGTGCTCCTGCTGTGACAAATAACAAGCTCTGCTGGGACCAATCAGGACCGCACACACACAGATCCAGGAAAATGTGACGAATCAAAAACAAAACATGGCTAACCAGGCTAGCTGAAATAATTCAGGGACAAACTGAGCCAAATAATGGCAGCTGGGAACATTCAGGACCCATTAAAAGGCCAAACTAGGCTAGATGGGATTGGTAAAACCAAACATAGCTCAAGCTGGGACCATTCAGGACCAAGTAGGACCAACCAGACTAGCTAGGATAATTCAAAACCACACAGAGCCTGAAATGATTTAGGCCCAAACTGAGCCAAATAAAGTGTAGCTACGAACTTTCAGGACTAAACAGAAACAAACCTGGACCACAAAGAGTCACGTTAGGGTAGCTGGGAACATTCAGGACCACGAAAAGTCCAAACTAGGCTAGATTAGGACCATTCAGGACCATGTTCGGTCAACCTGACTAGGCCCTGAAATTATTCAGGGCCAAATTGAGCCAAATAATGGCAGCTGGGAACATTCAGGACTAAACAAAAACAAATCTGGAGCCACTAAGGACCGGACAGAGTAAAACCTGGGTAGCTGGGGACACTTGGGACCACACAGAGACACGTTAGGCTAACTGGAATCGTTCAGGACTAAACTGGGCCAAATAATGGCAGCTGGCAGCACGGGGACCATTCAGGACCAAACAGAGCTACACCAGCTGGGAAAGACCAGTACTTGTAGTGTTAGAAGTACTAGTAGTAGTACTACACCAAGACAGTCCACACAAACACATAACCTACTACCCAGAATTCCTTGCAGTACCTCTACGTAGAAGGGGCGTGGTTTGTGTGGCTTCCAGCCCGGAGCTCCTCCCTTGGCGGGGTCTGAAGCAGAAGAAGCTTGTCTTGCGCCTCCTGCTGGGCCGGTAGCGGTACTGCGGCGGGACCTCGGGCTCCCTGAGGGATGCGGTCCGATGGGAGGCGAGGGGGCGGGCAGGGTGTAGCAAGGGCGGGGCTCAGGGGTGGGGGGCGCTGACGTGGTTCTGCGCCGCTGGGTGAGGACCGGGCAGGTGGAGCGTGGCGGATGGAGCGGTGGGGGTGGCGTGTTGGGCTTCCTGTAAGCTTCAGGAGCGAGAAAAAGTTTCCCGTGAGCCTCCGGAGGAAGAGAAGGGTGGACGTGGGGTCGTGGCGGGAGGTGCTGGCGGCGGTACCAGGGGCTGTTGCCTGGATACTGAAGGTGAGGTGGGAGGGGCTTTCTGTCACCTGAGGGCATCCCAGGCCTGGCGGCACCACCTGCATTCAGCCCCAAGATGGCGTCGTGGTGTTGGTGGATTTTGGCGCTGAGGAGGCGACGACGCAGGCTGCCCTCCGTCTTGGGCTGCAGGACGACCATCTTGCGTGGAAGAAGCTCGTCCCGCTCGTCATCGGGACCCCCGTTCCAGCAGTGCGACGCCCCCCCAGGCCCCGCCCCCTCACCGCCCAGACACTCCACATATGAAATCATCTTGTCCTGACGGCTGATTGGCTGTTAGATGTCCGTCCTCAGGACAGATCCGAGACGATGAACATGACAAAAACTATTCCCTCATTAACCATCTTTTCACAACAAAAGCCCTAGAGCCCTTCCAACCCTTCATAATAAAAGCCCCTTGTATGTTTTTTCCCCTCAAGTTCAACTCAGCTTCACAATAAATGTCCAAACAGCAATCAGTCCTTTAAAAAAAAAAAGGTATTTCCTTAAAATAAAAACCTATTAAACCCGATTTTTGATCCTTAATGTGAAAAAGGAGCTACGTTTGGTGATTCCTTCAAAGTAAAAGCCCAGAGTTCAAGCAAATAAATGTTTGAAAAAGCTTCAGGTCTTCAAAAAAACCCTCAATGTTTCAATACTTCGCAGTAAAATTTGTGTTTTTTAACTCAACATAGCAATATTGAATAAACACCTGTACACAGCTTCAAAATAAATCCACAAAATGTAATTTTTCACAATAAAACAATTCACAAAAAGAGTCTTTCAGAGTAACAACACAAACTTGTGTTGACCGCTACTGGTTGAAAAACAACAGCCAGTGCTCAAAAGCTCAAACATGCTCCAGCTGTCCTCAAAATGGGTTCAAGACACGTACACAGAAAGTCGACCTTTCACAATAAAAGCTCAAAATACTTCACAGTGAAGATTCAGATTTGGCTTCAACATCCACATAACAGCTTAAAAACTTCAGTCAGCCACAATTAAAACTTTCAGCAGCTCCACGTGACTTCTTCTATTCATTCCTTCACAATAAAAACGTCAGACTTGTCACCACCAAAAGCAAAGCCAAACCTCTCTCCCAGCTTCCACAAGTCCAAAAACATGTCAACAGTAAACGTGATATTCCTTCACTGGCGTTGACTGTGTGCGGCTGAGTTTCCTCTCTGCGTCTCTAATCTTCTAACAGGGATTATCCAGGTCTGCAGATGGCCTGTGAGAGGCAGGTATTTACCTCAACACATGTTGCTTGTTGCTGTATTACTGTGTCGAACTGCTATATTTGGATCCCGGCATCACACAACAGAAGGTCAATGCTGAGCAGAGTTTCCTCACTCTTTGATCCTGTGTCTACGGTTTCACAATAAAATGAAAAGGTCCTGTGTGTTTGCATCAAAGCCTGATTCATCTTATTCCTCTGTGCCACAGTTTCTCATCACCTGATTCACAAATTCCACATTTTATTTATGGGATTTTAAGAAAACAACAGATCCTGCTCTCCACCTAAAACTCAACTACCTCTAACTCATGATCCACCTTTCGTCTGCGCAAACTAACGTACATAACAGCCATTTTGTGAATCTGCTTTCATATTTTTAAATATATGATATATTCATATCACATTTCCAATTGTTTTGTATCACCTTGGGTACTCCTTTAGTGTCCTTTATTTGACATGTTGGGCTCTGGTGAGACTTTCAAAATAAAAGTAGGCGTTAACGTTGCGTCGCGGTTTGGTTAGGTTTAGGAAAAGATCAGGATTTTAGTTGAAAAAAAGTTACTTGCGTCAGTTAGCTTATGTTAGTTAAATAACGTTACTTGCGTCAGTTAGCTTATGTAAGTTAAATAACGTTACTTGCGTCAGTTAGCTTATGTAAGTTAAATAACGTTACTTGCGTCAGTTAGCTTATGTAAGTTAAATAACGTTACTTGCGTCAGTTAGCTTAAGTTAAATAACGTTACTTGCATCAGTTAGCTTATTAAGTTAAATAACGTTACTTGCGTCAGTTAGCTTAAGTTAAATAACGTTACTTGCATCAGTTAGCTTATGTAAGTTAAATAACGTTACTTGCGTCAGTTAGCTTATGTAAGTTAAATAACGTTACTTGCGTCAGTTAGCTTATGTAAGTTAAATAACGTTACTTGCGTCAGTTAGCTTAAGTTAACGTTACTTGCGTCAGTTAGCTTATGTAAGTTAAATAACGTTACTTGCGTCAGTTAGCTTATGTAAGTTAAATAACGTTACTTGCGTCAGTTAGCTTATGTAAGTTAAATAACGTTACTTGCGTCAGTTAGCTTATGTAAGTTAAATAACGTTACTTGCGTCAGTTAGCTTATGTAAGTTAAATAACGTTACTTGCGTCAGTTAGCTTAAGTTAAATAACGTTACTTGCATCAGTTAGCTTATGTAAGTTAAATAACGTTACTTGCGTCAGTTAGCTTAAGTTAAATAACGTTACTTGCATCAGTTAGCTTATGTAAGTTAAATAACGTTACTTGCGTCAGTTAGCTTATGTAAGTTAAATAACGTTACTTGCGTCAGTTAGCTTATGTAAGTTAAATAACGTTACTTGCGTCAGTTAGCTTATGTAAGTTAAATAACGTTACTTGTGTAGCCAAAAAAAAAAAA
>NW_024040040.1:3877027-4007170 GCF_014851395.1 Micropterus salmoides
AAATCAACAAATTAACGCTAGATAAAGACAGATGAGAAAGTGAAGAAAGAGAGGAGAGGGAGAGGGAAGAAAGGAAAAACAAAGACGAAGAAGGAGTGCAGGAAGGAAAGAAATGCAGAGGATAAAAATGAAAGAAAGAAAGGAAGAAGAGAGTGAGGGTGATGAAAGGAAGAAGTAGGGAAGGAACAGAAGAGAGAGCAGGAAGGAAGAAATGCAAAGAAAACGAAAAATAATGAACAATACAAAGAAAAATAAGGAAAGAACAAATAAACAAATAAATGAACAAAAGAAATTAGGAAAGAAATGCAAAGAAGGAAAGAAAGAACAAATAAATAAAAGAAAGGAGAGAAAATGAAAGATGAGAGAGGAGAAAAAAAGAAAGTATAAGAGAAAGATTTCCTCAACAAATTAACAAATAAACGATAAAGAAAGAAGAGAGAGAGAGAGAGAGAGAGAGAGAGAGAGAGAGAGAGAGAGAGAGAGACAGAGAGAGACAGAGAGAGACAGAGAGCAGAGAGAGACAGAGAGAGACAGAGAGAGAGAGACAGAGGAGACAGAGAGAGACAGAGAGAGAGAGAGAGACAGAGAGAGAGAGAGAGAGAGAGAGAGAGACAGAGAGAGAGAGGGTGAAGGAAGGAAAGAAATGCAGATGCAAAGGAAGAAGGGACGACTGGGAAAACAGAATTTATAAAAATCGTTTCTTTCTACAGGCCAACTTGTACCTCTGCGTTGGATCTACGCCGACACGAACCTCCCCAACATTATATCTACAGGTTGCAGCTCGTCCTTCTTCTTCTGCCTCAACGCTTCGAGGGTCGTTCACACCGCCTCCTCCGACGCCGTCTCTCCTTTCTGTGTTTTAGTAATTTCACTAAAAGTAACTGCTGTTCTACATCGATCAGCTCTGCTTCAGTCGCCCCACACCAACGAAGAAGAAACCCACCTCATGTATAATATAAATATAAACCGGCCTTCAGGTTCTTGATGAAACATCTAAACGTTTAGCAGATTTGAACCTTTACGGTGAGGGGATTTGTTTTCCACGCACCTGTCCTCCTCCGTTGACCTTGTTGGTGAGTTTGACCTTGTTGAAGGTCACGGCCGCCTTCATCCAGTGAGCCCCGAAGTTTGGCGAGTCCGGGTGGATGTAGATGCCGCCGTGGCCCCGCCCCTCGCCGCGGCCCTCCGCCCGGCCGGCCGCCACCCACTCCCCGTTCACGAACTTCCAGCGGCAGCCGTCGGCCGGCACGAAGTCCAGCAGGAAGGAGTACATGGAGCTGGGGTCCAGACCGGACACGCTGACCTTCAGGACCGGGAACATCCGGCTGCACACACACATCTACATTTTAATTTATTCCAACACGTTTAATCCTGAAAGGAGAGAAATGTTCTACTCAAAGTTTACACCTTCGTTTCATATCTGCTGCATTCTGCTACTGTGGGCAATGTTGCAAATCCATAATTAGAATTGATTTATAGTAATATTTGGATTTGCAGGTTGTTTTTAAAACAATATGACAGTTAATTCACTTCATCGGCCAAAATCTGATTTCTTATCTGGTTATTTTAGCCACTAAACGTCTATAAAACACTTTTTATTACTATTATAAATCAATACCGTGACATAAAATGATCAATTAGATGACAGGTTTAATCTGTATTAACGCATTTATCCTCCATTTTTCAGACATTAAACTTTTTCAGGGTTTCCTCTCATTTTTTTTTACAGTAATAAACACAATAAACATCTTTTGCACATTCCTGCACAAAGTCATATTATATTATTTTATAGGCTTCTTGTTGCTTTCATCTCCCTTTAAATGTTCTACTTAGTGTGTTTCCTGTTTAACTGTCCCAGCGTCTCTTCTTCTACTGCTCATCGGTGGATTTCTGCACCGTGCGCTACATCAGGACTGAGTGAGTTTGAGCCATTCAACTCAATACAACTTTATTTACACATGTAAACTCAAACCAGAAAACACAACGTCGCAAAGAAGACGGAGGAATAACACTCACAAAAATAAAGACGCTTAAAACTACATGATACATTCATAATTAAATATAAATAAGCAAATTCAATAATTAAGAAGTATTTGTCGGTTGTGGACAGCGGTGCACAAAGTATCCAGATCCTTTACTTCAGTAAAAGTACTAATACCACACGGTAAAAATACTCTGTTACAAGTAAAAGTCCTGCATTGATAATGTTACTGCAGTAAAAGTATGTGAGTATAGTCAGTTAAATGTACTGAAGCAGTATTAAAGTAAACTGTGTACTATTATTAATTAGATAATTACTCCTCCTGCTTTAATGTAAGCAGGTTTTACTGCTGTAGTAGTTTGTTGGACTGCAGCTAAATGATTATTTTAATTATGGATTCATCTGCTGATTCTTTCTTTCTCCATTAATCAGTTGATCGGTTTGTAAAAAGTCTGAAAATGCCGGCCGACAGTCCAAACCGCAAAGTCACTCAGTTTTTAGCGACGCTGAAACTACGAAATGTTCTTGCATGAAAAATGAAAACACATTTGTGTGATAACTTAGGTTCAAATTGCATATTTAATATTTTATAACACCTTATATTTTAAAAGCTCTTCATGTGTTTGGTGTGTAAATCTAAAGCTGTCAGACAGATGTAGTAAAAAGTAGAATATTTCCCTCAGAGATGTGGTTCAGGAGAGGTACAAAGTGGCATGAAATTGAAATATAAATTGAATTACAAGTACTTTCTATCACTGCCTTATGTTAACTTTTAATGCGTGAATATCTACACCAGACCAACAGCCTGTTCTCATCAGTAATAGCAGCTGAAGTGGCGTTCTGCAGGTGTGAATGGAGTGTTTTCCCACCGCAGGGCGCGACCGGTCAACACGCCTCGGCAGAACAAACACACACACGGGCGGCGTTAACGGCTGCTATCGAGACTAATGAATAACCCCGGTTAGCAGGATCACTGATCAGGAGTCGGCTTCAAACACGAGCGACAGCAAAGCCGACTCACTGTCCTGATATCCCTGGAAAATATTCCAACAACCTAAACATGATATTCATGAACAACTCCTCTGCATTAGGAAATTAATTTCACTCAAATAACTTGTATCATCATAACACTCCTGACAACTAAAGCGTGATTTGTTTCAAGCACTGAGTGAAAATTCTCCATCACACCCACACACCATCAACGCTACGGACAAACCACCAACCAAACTCTGTGCAAATATTAGCGGTATTTAAAAAAACTTTTAATGTAATTTTTTAACTAAAAAAATCTTATCTTCATTTAATAACAGCTGGGATGTTGTTTTAAAGCCTTGCCAGGGGAGTAATTCTGCTGAAGACTAAATGTGAAGATGGTTTATCTCAGTGCTCAGTTAAAGACAGCTTTTCGTGTGAAAATAATTTGTCTACACAACCAGAGTTTTCAGGTGGTTTAAGGAGAGACGTCTGTTCACAGTGAAACACCTGAGTGTTTAGTTAAATTTAATATTCTTCTTTATCGCAATAGATAGTTTTTCCCGAAACATGGAAGCACCAAGCAGATGTTTTAAGATTTATAAACTCTGGAGGTTTTGGAAAAGCTCCCTTTCTAAATGAGAAAAATGCAGTTTAAGTCTGGACTGATGGCTGAAACTCAGAGGAAAATATGTTTCCATTTTACATTTAGCTGACGCTTTTATCCAAAGTGACTTACAATTGCTATATATGTCACAGGTCGCAGGCCTCTGGAGCAGCTAGGGGTTAAATGTCTTGCTCAGTGGGACACATTGGTGGATGAGATGGGGGATTGAACGCAGGTCTCTCACGCCAAAGGCATGTGTGTTATCCACTGTCCCATCACCACCCCTAACAGAATATGTGCTGTTAAACAGAGCTGTGAAGGTCTGGTGAGGTCCAGTCAGAGGGGTTTCGCCGTAGGGTCACACCTTAAAGCACCTGCATCTCCACGCTCCACCCACACAGGTGTTCTTACTTTCATCCACTATTTTTGCATCACACATTCATCATTCTTATTGGTTCAAGAAGTTGGGTGACTTCACATGATTCCACAATTATTACAAAAATCCAATTAGTCGTATTGGATCTGCAGGGCTTTTAAGAGTCGTTGAGGACAACTGTGTGGACTAACAACCTATAGGTGGACTAACAACCCACAGGTGGACTAACAACCTATAGGTGGATTAACAACCCCCAGGTGGATTTAAGACCCACAGGTGGACTAACAACCTATAGGTGGACTAACAACCTATAGGTGGACTAACAACCTATAGGTGGACTAACAACCCACAGGTGGATTAACAACCCCCAGGTGGATTTAAGACCCACAGGTGGACTAACGATCTATAGGTGGACTAACAACCTATAGGTGGACTAACAACCTATAGGTGGACTAACAACCCCCAGGTTGACTAACAACCTATAGGTGGATTAACAACCCCCAGGTGGACTTAAGACCCACAGGTGGACTAACGATCTATAGGTGAACTAACAACCAATAGGTGGACTAACAACCCCCAGGTTGACTAACAACCAATAGGTGGACTAACAACCAATAGGTGGACTAACAACCCCCAGGTTGACTAACAACCAATAGGTGGACTAACAACCTATAGGTGAACTAACAACCAATAGGTGGACTAAACACCCCCAGGTTGACTAACAACCAATAGGTGGACTAACAACCTATAGGTGAACTAACAACCAATAGGTGGACTAACAACCCCCAGGTGGACTAACAACCCCCAGGTGGACTAACAACCAATAGGTGGACTAACAACCTATAGGTGGACTAACAACCTATAGGTGGACTAACAACCAATAGGTGGACTAACAACCAATAGGTGGACTAACAACCCCCAGGTTGACTAACAACCCCCAGGTGGACTAACAACCCCCAGGTGGACTAACAACCCCCAGGTGGACTAACAACCAATAGGTGGACTAACAACCTATAGGTGGACTAACAACCCCCAGGTTGACTAACAACCTATAGGTGGACTAACAACCCCCAGGTGGACTAACAACCCCCAGGTGGACTAACAACCTATAGGTGTACTAACAACCCCCAGGCTGACTTACAACCTATAGGTAGACTAACAACCTATAGGTGGACTAACAACCCCCAGGTTGACTTACAACCCACAGGTGGACTAACAACCAATAGGTTTGACTTACAACCTATAGGTGGACTAACAACCCCCAGGTTGACTTACAACCTATAGGTGGACTAACAACCAATAGGTGGACTAACAACCAATAGGTAGACTTACAACCTATAGGTGGACTAACGTCAAACAAGTGGACTAACAAACGACAGGTACCTTAAGACATATAGGTGAAATAACAACCCCCAGGTGGACTAAGGACCTATAGGTGGACTTACGACCACCAGGTGGACTAACAACCCACAGGATAGCCGTTTCTGGTCTTAATGCTAAGCTAAGGCAGCTCTGCGTAGCTTCAAATTTAAAGGACAGATATGAGAGTGGTATTGATCTCCTTAATCTAACTCTGCCTAAAAGCTGAATGTCAAACTGTTTCTTTAACCAACAGCAACCTTTTAGTCGCCTCAACCACACCAACCCTTGACCACAGAGGAGGCAGACGATGCTCAGATGGGTTGTTTTGGACGACAATAAAAGAAGTGTTTAGGTTGGAGGACTTGTCACAGTGTCTCGATTACACGACACAAACACTCTCCGACACTGGTCCTAGTTACCGTCCGTTCTTGGTGACGATCATCTCGTTGGTGATGTGCTGAAACTTCCTCCACAACTCGCCGTCCTCCAGCGTCACCCTCAGCTCCCTCTCCGTCGGGTCCCCCTTCTCACGGCCGGCCTGTAGCTCGCTCTCCACCGCGCTCAGCAGCCGGGACATGCAGCGTTCAGCCGAGCCAGGGCTGCACGCCGATGTCCCACTGGTACGAACAGCGGCGGTGGTCCGGTCTGCTGAAGACGCAGAACCAGAATCCCCGTCCTCCTGTAGCCCCTCCACCTTCATCTGGACACACAAAGACACATTTACTGATGGATACCAACATTCAGACACTGAGGAACTAGTTGGTTAATGAAGGCGAGATATTTGAGCGTTCTAGAGTCTTCATATGATCAACATTGTTGTTGATCTGCCTTGTGGTCGACCAATACCGGTTTTTCGATGGCCGATGCCGATATATAGAGCAGGGTGGTTGATGACTGATATATAATGCCGATATCATAACAAAGAAAAGTAATGTGTAATCCCATTATTCCTGCAGAGTACAATCTAATCTGCGTGTTATCTCAGCAGTAACATGCTGTTTCAGATGGAAGCTTTATTAATGAATGAAACTGAAACATACTTTGGGTTCTGCTGTAGATTTCAGAGCGTGGCTGGTGTTTAAGGGTGTACTCACACTAGGCGATCCGTTCCGTGCCCGATCACGTTTAACCCCCAATGTCCGTTTGACCACTGTGATCGCTCCCAGGCCCTTTTGAAGAGGTGGGCCTGGGCACGGTACAAGGCAACCAGGCCTAGAGTGAGTACGCCGGGGCCTAGAGTGAGTACGCCCGGGCCTAGAGTGAGTACGCCTGGGCCTAGAGTGAGTACGCCCTAAGAGAGAGTGGGGTACAGTCAGACGTCGTTTAGCTGCATTCTTCTCTACAGTATATATATTTAACACTAGCAAGTAATGCTGTTAGATTAGAGCTGCTGTCATTTAGATGAGAGGTGTTAACATTTAGAGAAGACGATGGTGACATCTGGGGAGCACCGACACACAGCAGCTCACTGACGAGGCTGCCACCAGACAGTTTGTGTTGCTCGGCCTTGTGAGTGCAGGTATCGGGCGACGCCAGATATCTTAAAATGACAGATATTGGTCCGATTAATCACTCGAGTAATTTGCAAGGGGATGTTTTTCCAGATTTAAAATTGGTCTAAAACAACGACGAACAAAGGGACACCCGACTGATTCCACTTAATATTGATGTCTTGATAAACTCTATTATTCCCCAAAATTTCAGCTCAATTTGAGTCTAAAACCAGGGTCGCCTGAATGCAACTGATTCCATAAAAGAAGGTTGAATTTTCACTTTGTGGAACTTTCGAACAAACGTCTTATTGATACACTCTGTCCTAACAGGGCGACTATAAACTACATGAAGCCTCGAATAGGTTGTTGCTTCAGTGTTAATTGTCGTAATCAAGAGGTGGAAGCTTGGCCAGGTAGCAAGACACACCGACGTCCTCGACTAAGACTGAATTCATTCAAGATGAGCTGTTTTTTCAAATTCAGTCAGACAATTGATTTCAGACAGCACTGCAAGTTTCAATATATATTCTCCCCAAAATTCAGCCTGACGTTTTTCCTTCTTTGCAAACTTTGGGATTTCCATCATTTCCATCTCGTATCTGAGGGTTTGACCGAAGCTCGGCCACAGCGTGAGCCTGTAGATGTGGAGTCACGCTCGGTCTTAAGAGGTTTGGTTTAAAAGAAGGTGCTCAGATCTTGTTGTTTCACAGTCTGGATTTTAACAGTTAATGGAACCTTTAACTGTGCAAACAATCAAAATAAATGCTCATTCGGATTAAAGGTCCCGTCGACACGTACTTCAAAATAAACTAGATCAGTTACCAGAAGACAAATCTTCTTTAACACAGCTTTAAAATATCTTAAATAATTTTTTCAATTAATCTGAACATTCAAATGTATGAGGTTCAATTTCCTTCATTTGCAAGCTTTCATTTGCAACACACAGACACTTATTCTGCTCTCTAAATAACTGCAGCTCTCTTCTACCAGATAGTCTGCTGTTTGTATTTAAACACATTTGACTGAACATTAGAACAATAAATTTAATTTGTGACTGGATCTACAGGAGAAATACTCACTCCTTTATTAGCTGCTTTACAGTGTGGTGACAGAGCTGTTTTTACTTTATCTTTACTTTCCTAAGCAACATTTCAACACTAACAGAAATTCTTTTATTGGGACGAGTGTTGTGTTTTCTGTTTTATTTTTCAACAGACTTCGTGATGATTAAAATTCAAACTAAATGTAAATTTTATGTCTTTTTAAGGCAGTGTGATGATGCCATTTAAATACATGACCTGAGTCTTTTGTTTACGCTTCTCCTGTGAATGTGCGTCTACAGCAACATACAATAGAGTCAAATTCCTAGTTTATGTATACATGGCTGACCATTAAAGCTGATTCTGATTTATAAATATATGAATATGAACGTGAGTGTGTGTGGAAGTCTGCAACACAGAAAACTAAAGTTCGGTTATTTTAAATTCACTTGCTAGCACAGCACAAGGTTTACTTCACTACAGTTGCAGAATATATTAAAACACATTTAAAATAATTTAAAGATTTTGTTTTATTAAGTTTAAGAATTTTGGCAATATTATTGAATTATAAAACTAGTGAAAATTGGGCTTAAAATAGGGACGTACACAAGTTTAGACGTCACTTTACTTTAAATCTTTTTAGAATATTTATAACTATAGTTATTTTGGGACAAAACAACTAAAATCAGGACACTTTTAAATTTCACTTCTTCTACTTTATGGGATGCATTTATAAATGTATTATACTGATAATCTGTTGTTGATTCTAATGAAATAATTACTTAATTGTGATTCTCCTGGAGGTGGGGGGGGGGGGGGGGGGGGATTTCATTTCTGTGGATGCATTCAAAGCAAACGTTGAATTTATGGTCAAAAACACGGAGAGAGGTAATCAAGTGATTATTTTAAATAAATAAATCCAACACGTTTAAATTAGCATGTACTATGGATACATTTATCTATAATTATTTTATTTATAATAAATAATATATAATTAATATTATAGTAAATAATCATTAAAGCTCCTTCAGTGAATAATAAATAAAAGTGAAAAAGAGATAAAAGTTGACTTACCTGTGACGTCCAACACTGCTGAGAAGGTGAAATAATCCAAAGACTAAACGTGACTTGCTGAAATTTAGTGTTAATTACAATAACTGTTTAAATGAACAACAACAATAATAATAATACTAGTGAATTAAGAGTTGTCAGATTTTTGGTTTGTCAGCTGCTCAGCCTCCAACTGAACCAGACACAGAGGATATCAGTCTGTCTATACCTCGCTCTACCACTCTCTCTCTCTCCATCACACACACTAGCTCGCTCTACCCCTCTCTCTCTCTCTCCATCACACACACTAGCTCGCTCTACCACTCACTAATTTCACTGCAGCTTCATTGGCCTGTAATTAAGTCAGTCCAAGTAAAGTAAAAATGGAATCTACGATACAAAATGTACGACAGATAATTTAACATCTGCTAATTTAAACCGGTCGTCCTGCGGCTGATGAGAGGGAGGCGACGGTGCTTCAACCACAGCTTACAGGAAAGCACAGGTAGGTCAGTGGCTGATGGTGAGGGGCTGGTGGAGAGTCGGGCAGGTAAGCTCAGGTGGGGGGAAAGAGTCTGAGGCCCTCTGGTGGACAGGTGAAGAATAGCACTGAAGGGAGCTGGGAGAGACGGCGCTAAATTAAGATGTTGTTTTCTTCCCTCCGTCTACAGAACGACAGCATTTCTCTCAACTGAAAACTAAATCAACACATTTTAAAAACACAACCTTCTTGTTTTAGTGAGGAGCACATTTTGGAGCAAAAAAAGAAAAACTGAGTCACGAAAGAGGATAAATCTGAAAACATCCTCTAAAACGTCTCCAGAGACAAAACAAAGAGACCTTTTGCCTCCAGTTAAAGTGCGGACGCATCTGAAAACCTCCCGCGAGACTTTAGTTGTCTTTCAAAAGCCTCGCAATTTCATGTGAAGCAGGATGCCTGAGGTTGTCTTCGCATTTTTGTACAGTCAAGAAGAACAGAGCTTTTAATGAACGGCCTCCGGACCGGATTAACCAAAGAAGTCAGGACTCACAATTCAGCGGGAACAAGAAAAAAACATCTCAAATACAAGACGTAAAGAGTTTTTACAGAGTGGATGAATCTGAACCAAAACACTGACGAAAAACCTGAAAACACCAAACGTGCGTTTTAGTGCGAACGTGGAAATTGGGCGTTTTTGAAGCATTTAAAAACGTTGCAGACTGAACTGTGAAAAAGCATGTTTTAGTGCATACTTGGAAACTGAGATTTACTAAAAAATAAGTTTCCCCGAGTCCAGAAAAATGAAAACTGTGGATGAACAAACAAATACAACAAAAACAACCTTGTGTTTTTGAGTGAACGTGGAAAAAGCTGCGGGCAGAGCTGAAAACACGAGCCTCAGGTTTCAGCTGGACGAGGTAAACTGAGCTTTAGGGAAACCGTGACGTCAGCCTGTGTGGACGGTATGTGACAGTAAAAAGCACAGAAGAAGAGACTGTTCGGGTGTTTCAGTGCAGATTGAGTCGACCTGCAGGATGTTTTCACGCCTAAACAAACAAAACAAACAGCATATCTTGGACGCAGACAGATTAATTTGACTATCAATCATTTCTGGATCAAACACTGAAAGAAATGAGGCTCCTGGCGTTTTAAATGTCACATGACCGCTGAAGAAAAACACCATAAGCCGTTCAGATCAGCATGTAATGGAGAATAGGTCAAATCCAGCTGAGAACACCGGAGGCACAGAGAGCGCCCGCCGGCCGGCGGTCGCCACCCGATATCTGGCCTGAGGCCGCTGCTTTTAAAAAGGTGTGTGTGTGTTTTAATCAGCGGGCAGTGACGGGTGGAGATTACAGGCTTTAGAGACTTAGCAGGCGTAAAGAAAGGTGGCAGGTAAACCCGGTAACACACATGTGGAAGGACAACACTCAGATATTTAAGAAATGTCCAGATCTTAACTCTGATCTGAATCCGTCTTGGGTTTTTCGTGTAAATCAGAGCTGGACCTTTTCGACGCCAGGAGACAGAAACCCAGTCGCGCTGCTGCTAAAGGAAGTTCTGGCTTAATGACTTGAAATACACGGCTTCTTAAATCCAGACACGAATATTTATTAAAAGACTTGTAACAGATGAAATGAGGAAATGTGCAGACAGACACATGAAGCTCAGGCACGTTTCTGCTGGAATCATTTGGAGTCACATTAAAGGCACATCGGGGGCTTTTGTTTCCACGTGTATCCGGCGGGATTTCCTCCATGTCAGCAGCAGGCTGAGAGCGCGTTACAACGTTAACTTCCCAGTGTGAGACATTTGGGCCGCGTGGGCATTTTGTAAACCATGTCCCTCTGTGGCTGCAGTACGGAGGTGTTTAGAAGTGATGGAGGTTTGACTTTAAGTAACATTAAAACCACAGGCTGCTGGATCAATCGTCTTCGTTCGTTTTGGTCTGCAAAGATAATATAACCTGCGAAATGTCGGGAATGTAAGAAAAAATATAGATAAACACGGACAATCTTTTTTTTTTTTTTATCCTCCACGTATCTGAAACTAACCTCAGATCTTTTGAATCAAATGATACTTTTCTGTTTGAAGTGAATGAAATTAGAGAGGATTTCTTCATATCTTGTGACGCCACTGTAATCTTTTGTTTTATTCATTTACACCCCTGCTGAATGTGTCCGTCTCTAACTTCCCCTGATGCCGTCTACGCCTCCTGTAGAGCACTCTGAACTATCAACCCTCTTTACATCCGTTTATTCAGTGCTTGAACCGGTGCCAGTAGGTACTCACCCCAACCCGAAGGAGAAACTAGTATAAATAACATTTAACACTAAGTATGTATTATCTCGTACTAACATATCTTCCCACTAGAGGCTACAACGTTAATCCAGTTGGACAAAACAGCCGTTTAATTTTTGTGGGTTGTTTTCATTCATTAAATTATTGATTAAGCTGCTGGTCAGTCTCTGATTGGTTTGGAGTGGAGCTGCACAATAAAACAATCACAATGATTACCGCAATTTAATTTGTTTTCAATAACAATATAATTTAAAAAAATGTTGCGTTGTGTTTTTAATTTGTATTTTATGTTATTGCTAAAACTGTATGTATTTCTAATGTACTGTATTTATTTCAGCCCCATTTCCTTTTCCGTAAGTGGTTACCCCACTTGTCAGGCCGCCATTGTAAATAAGAATTTGTTCTTAATGGCTTGCCTGTAAAAAATAAAGAATAAAAAAAAATAAAAGTTCAATAAAGTTTTGATTTTATTCACTTGAATCACGAATTAGGACTTCATTTTTATTAAAATGTTTATTTTGTTGAGGAAAAAGGACTGAAAAAAGCTTTTACTTTTTTACTCGTGTATATTTCAATTCTGATAAAATAAAAGATTTTATCAGAATAGTTTTGAATGTTCTGCCTCATATTTGTGAAGTGATCCACTGACCGTAAAGCTTAAACCCCAGTTACCCATCTGGTTTCTTCAACGTTCACTCAGGAGCAAATATCTGCCTTTAAACGCCGTCACCCAGAAGACTTTGAGCTTTAAACACTTAACTTCTGCACCAATTTATGTAGGAGATGTCTTTATTTATATGAAGGGAAACAGAATTTAGGTGGCGGGAGACAATTCAAAATAGAAAAACAGAATCTAATTCAGTAATCAGCTTTTGGACCGTTTGTTTCTTCTGTATTTCAGTCGCTTTGCAGGTTTTCTTATCGTTTCATTTGTTATTCCACATTGCTGACGTCCTGTTCCCAGCGTCCCCAGCGTCCCCAGCGTGAAGGACGCCTATCTGTCAATACTTTTAAATGTCCCGCCCCATCCAGGCTGTGATTGGTGACACTGCCTGAGAGGCGCCGAGCTTCTCTTCTGCCTCATCAACAGAACAAAGGCTGACAGGAGACTGCAGCCCGTCTTTCTCTACATGAAGCTTTTACAATCATTGTTTCTTCATTTGGTTAAAATTCAAACTAAAGCTACTTTAAAGCACCGCTGTGTATTTGCTTCCCTTAAAAGAGCCCGCCACAGATTTAGCATCACGCTGCTGGACTCGATGTAGCAGAACCAGAGATCCCGGGTGACTTCCTGTCCTCTAAACGGGACGCTCCCTCCAGCGCTGAATTCCTTTGATTACAGTGTTGTTATTTTAGTTCATCTCCGTACATGTTAAGGCTTTAGGTGCTGCGCAGCTCGGGCACCTGCATCAACTGTTTGCTCATCTTGACAATAGACTTAGTTTTTCACGCTTAAGATTTGTTCCTTATGCGACTGATTGATTTCGAGTCTTTTTTTATCATTTATTTTAATTTTTGTTTGATGTATTTGGAGGACAGATCGCCACGGCAGCCGATTACAGATCTGCGACTGTGTCAGGGCGTCCAGAGCGACCGTGTTTCAAGTGTTCAGTCAAGCACGTGTATATTCTGTGAATATAAACGATATGGAGGCACAGTTGGTGCTCGTTTCCACAGGTAGTTTGTAGTATGACACGAGCAGAATATTCCCCTGATGTATTGCTGGTATTAGTGTAGTAGCAGTTATTTAGAAGGTCTGCCTCGTATGGAGGTGCTTTAAGTTGACAGCGTGTTTGTTGCGACTTGATAACAGCCGCCGGTGTGACACCAGATCACGTGACGTTCGCAGCTTCCTGCGCTGTGCTTTGAAATGTGCCCGTAACCGTATTTTAAGGTTAAAAGTTATAATTAAAGAAATGTTGCTTATGAAATGTAGCTGCATTAAAATATCACAAATATAAATATTAGATCCGTGCAGGAAGGCCTCGGCCCCGTCCGGGTATCAGTCCAGGTGGAACAGACAGGAAGTCCTGCTAACAGCTAAAAGCAGCTACGACAACACAAACTGTACATGTAGAGTTAACTGGTCGTCATGGAAACCAGTAAGTGGTTTTGAAGGCACTCGAGTTTCACAGGTTTCGTGGTTTGAAGTGTTTAAGGCCTCGGTCAGTTCCCCCAGGAGCGGCTGCTCGCTGCTGACTGGACACACGCCTCACAGTGTCCTGCGTCCTGATTGGTCAGACAGGCTGTCACTCCAGAGGGCCGCCACGTCTAGACGCACATCGAAAAGAGTTTGATGACGGCGTCCCTGAAAGACAGAGAGGAAATGTCTCTGAAAGGTGCAGTGTGTGATATTCCTGCAGTATGAGATCCACAGCTGTGTTTTCAGTGGTGTATAAAGACCTCACATAACCATTTATATTAGAGCGAGACATTTCTATCGCGGGGCCTCTGACATGGACGTCGCCATGTTGCGGGGGAAAATTGACACAGCATTGATTAAATTACTGAATTATCTTATCAGCTCTGCTGTCTGAGATTTAGTTTAGAGAATTATAAGCGTTGTCAGGCCAACAACAGGACGGCAGCTCACCGGGCCGTCTTGTTTAATACTGAAAGGGGAGACGTCTCCAACCTCTCCAGGCTCTGAATAGACGCTTTGCTCCTTCTTCAGCCCCGCTCTGTACCGCAACTTTCATTTGCCAGCATCCAATCACAAGTGACAAGTACTAGCCAACCACGGCGCAGTAGGGCGGGACTTGTCGAAACTCTGGCAGGAAAAGAAACGCGATTCAAACGGGGCGAATTAGACGAGTAGAAAGCGCCGTGAGTGACAGGAGGCGGGGCTGTGCAGGCGCTGCAGCGGCGTGTATCGGCTCGCTGTCGGGAAGAAGAGAAGCGTATTTTCAGGATCCATACTGTGGAAAATTAAGATTAAAACCGTTTGAAATATGTTAGAGGTGGTTTTCTGCTCATGTTCAGGTTATTTAGAGTTTGTACCAGAGCAGGTTTACATGGTTATATGTTTGTCATACTGCACGTTGCTGCAGCTCCTCTTTTCAGCCTGTGTTGAAGGCTTCGTTTTAGCTATGGAGTGATACATCTTGTCTCTAAATGATCTTTGTTGGGAGTTGCACATGCTCAGTTCCTAGTTAAGCACTACTAGCCAATCAGAAGCAGAGAAGGGCGGGTCAGCGAGGAGCCGGTAAACAGCTCGGGTTCAGCCGTACATGTTGCCGACCAGCTTGGCAACATGGACTGGAGCGAGAGTTTCAGAGCGGTGAGTTATTAATCTGTATCCATAAAGTTTTAACTGAGCTCTGTCTCTACATCACAGGAACAACTTTCTGTCCACTGCCTGCCTGGAGGGTAGCTGGTGTTTGGAAGGGAGAGGAGAGCTGTGTGCTGCAGCTCGCTGTTTCTGAGGGCGTGTCGGAGTCGCCGCTTGGCGAGCGTTATATGAGGCTTAGCTTTCATCCCTGTGACGTCACAGGGATGAAAGGGAAGCAGCTGGACTACAAACGAGCTGTTTTCAGTTCAAAGCATAGTTTTCTGGGATGGGAACTCCCTTTGGGCTTTTTCACTTTGCAAACCTCAATAAAGGAGAGAGGAAAAGGCAAAAAGCAGAACACCACCTCTTTAATGTTTGTTTTTTCACATTTTAAGCTTTTTGTTGCTGCAATTCATAGCTTTCAGTCACATGACATGCGCGGTGACCTGGAGGGTAGAAACAACAGACCAACACCGCGGATCCCCTGTACAGGCGCCACAAAAGCAGTCACATTTTATTTGGACCACCTCTCAACTGAAGAAAAAGAAAGATATGAACACAAACTGCAAGTGTCGGGAGTATCCGGTCCATATAACGCTACAGCATCCGCTTAAAAACCGCCGGGACTCCGCCGCCGCTCCACTGCGGTAATGTTTACTGTTACCTTACACAGCCCAGGCTCGTCTCCTCGATTAATAAAGCCGAAAGCACAACAACCATCAAACAAACTCAAAGTAACAGCGTGTCACCTGCTTCCTGCTCTGTTTTCCTTGGAATGAGATGTCACGTGAAAACTATGAATACTACTTATGTAACTGAGTTTAAGTCTTTGACTATTTTTTTCTCTCATACGATACGTTTGTGTACCGTGTTGCTTCTTTACATCTATAACATCTGTACAGACAGACAGACGAGTGTGTGTGTTACCTGGCAAAGGGGATGTATGAAAGGCCGTACCTGTGATGAACAACAGCAGCAATCAGACAGAGTACAAGTATCAGATAAGTATATACAGTGTATATATATGTGTGTGTGTTTTATACCAGGTGAATGCCAGAAACTGGAGGATACAGAACAGCAGAGCGAGGCCGTTATTCTTCCACTGCGGAGAGACAGATTCATCGTTAATAATTAATCCAGAACCCGACAAAGTGACGTCCAGAATAAAACTAATAAAAGCTGTTTGTGTTTCTCACCCAGAAAGCAGCACACAGCGTCAACACCAGGCAAACCTGCAGAGACACACATGAAAATAATAAATAAACTCCTCAGATCAGCGTCACTAAGCTGAAACGGTCTGTTCTTAGAGGACTGTTACTACTGTTAGTACTTAAAGTATAAAGATGTGAATACGTCTTCCTCCGCTGAAAACATGTGAGTGTGTTCTCACCAGCATGATGATGGTGGCAAACGCTCTCTCTTTGGCGCACATGGTCTTCAGCTGCCTTAGCGGACCGATCAGGAACATGGTGCTGAAATTAAGAAGAGGTAAATCTGACGAGGTGAAATGTTCCCGTCAGATATTCAAATCTGCCCTTTCAGCTTTGCATGCTGGGATTTCAAACCCGTCTGTCTGGGAGGACGGATCCAGAAGCAGCCTGTGATACCGGCCTCCACCACCGGAGGACGATGTTTCCTTTTTAAAGCATTCTGCTCTGACTCCAGACTTTAAAAGAGTTTCCTGTCAGAGTCACATCTCTTGTTTTAACCAACAACACAGACGAAGCGGACTGAGATGTTGACATGAATCATTTTAAATAAAGAGATTCAGCAGGTGATTTCTTGGTGTGGGAGCTTTTTATACATTTGTTAAAACACATTT
The DNA here is from genome assembly GCF_014851395.1 of Micropterus salmoides. Taxonomy (NCBI): domain Eukaryota; kingdom Metazoa; phylum Chordata; class Actinopteri; order Centrarchiformes; family Centrarchidae; genus Micropterus; species Micropterus salmoides. The sequence continues at coordinate 3,893,784 of NW_024040040.1, forward strand.
TTTAGTTTATTCCACAACAGATTCAGAGAAAAGCCATTTTTTGTAGACTATTAAGTCATGATGATGATTTTGTTAACTAGAACTTCAACGTGCTTGTTTTTCTCGATTCCTCCTGGATGGATTTGACAGAAGAATCGTTCACGTTACCTCATCATTCAACCATTTCCAGACGTTTTGGGTCACAGGCATGAAATTAAATGAAATGCTGTTTCTACATTTTCGCGTGTCTGCTGTGGTGAAACCACAACGCCGCGTCGCTTCACACGTTGCTGCCGCAAGGCATTGTGGGAAGGCAAAGAGGGTCCAGTGTCCCCTTCGCTTAAGGAGGTACGAAAGGAAGCACTGAAGCGCCGTTCCTCAGCGTTTAGAGGATTCGGCCGGCTCTTCTCACGGCGGCCACTCCGTTAGATTTAGAGTTCACTGCCCTTTAACTGACAAGTCCTCAGGAATTATGGGTAATGTAGTTCCCCAGTTAATACCAGGGTAAAGAGTGCAGGCGGTGTATTATTAACAGGATTAAATTAAATAATGACCCCGTTTGACCTGGTTCACCTTAATCTAGCTTTAGACCTCATTAGACCGGGTCAGACCAGTTTGGTTCTGGTTGGGTCGTGGTTGGTACCTGCCAAGAGCGCAGATGTTTCCCAAACTGTAGAGGACAGCGAACACAGCGAGACCCAAACCCGGGATCCACAGCATACAGGTGCCCTGAATCCAGAGGACAGACGGGCTGTTATCATGAACGGACACAGGTTTTTACTGTAAAAAAACACAACAACAAACAGACAGTAAAACGCAACACTGACTCACCAGGACGGAGCAGAGAACGCCCAAAACGAAGCAGATCAAGAAGCCCTTTATCCTCGTCCCCCAGGCCAGCGTCGACGCCTGATTGGCTCTCTGCGGAGGCGTCACCAACATCATGTTTATGGTCACAACACTGCGGGTTTGTCACGCTCTCGCAACACAAACCACTAAATCAAATATATGTCCTTTCTACCACAAAAACAACCTAGTCTGTCTCAATCTCTAAATAAATAAATAATACAGATATTTAAATGTGAATGGCTCCTTCAGGCTACAGGAAATGTTGACACTGTGGCTCACTGAGCCAAAGAAAACATTTTTACTACATGTTATACCCCAATACTGCAGTTTTTAAGACTGGATCCACATCGACTCTACCTGTGCTCATTTTCACTATTACTACTTTATTCACTACTGCTGCTGTCATGTCAGTCCTGTTAGTACTCCTTCATATTTAGATTTGTATTTTTCTTTCTATTGTTTTTTTCTATTCCTTAATATCTTGACATGCAAAGTGAGCAATTAGAAACAAAACATCACTAATCTGATTGTGTTTAATACATTTAAACACTCTTTACGAAGGCACGTTTGGATTTGCTGCTTATACTTTTATTTATTTCAATTTATTTATTTAACAAACCAAACGATCAGTCTTTTTAATGGAGGAAAGAAGCAGCACATTGATCCATAATGAAAAATGGAAAATGAGAGAATAAATACTACTTTCAGTACTTTTAACAGTACTTTTTCCTGATGATGTTTACAAACGTTTACTTCCGTGACAACGCCAGTGCAGTACTTTAGTAGTACTTTACAGTGCGGTATTAGTACTTTTACTTGCGGGAAGGACGTGAACACTTCCTCCATCACCTCACACTACATTAAAACAAGTATTTGATGAAGTTTGAGTCACCAGTTGAAGTTTTAAAGCTGATTAGCTTAATAAATAAAGAGCAGCTAACAAGCTACCACCAGCAGAGATGCTAGCTGCCGTTAACGTCACCTCCAGTATCCCGGGCCCGTCTCGGCTTCCTTCATCCTGAACGCCCAGCACGTTCTTTAATTTATCCATAAACTTCTTTTTCCCTGTTTAGCTCCGGACTAAACGCCGCTGAGTCTCCAGAAGCTGCTTCCAGGTGTGTCTGCTCTCAGGTGCGGCGGCCGGCTCGCTCTTTAACAGGTGCAGCGCTTCCGCCTGCAGTCCCGCCTCTGGCCACAACGCGAGCAGAGGGGGCGCTGTTTCCTCCTAAATTAACTTTTTACTGCAGAGCACTTGATGTTTGTTGTGATGACTTTTTCTATTTTTACATAAAATGTCATTGTTACTTAACACATAAATGAATGAAGTATGAATCTCCTGTGAGGTCACATGTTTATCTCAAGGTTTGAGAACATGTCTGTCTATGAATGCATTTGTTTACATTAATTATACAGAAATCTAAATCCGTCTAGTAAAGATCTCTCTGGGATGTTTGCTGCCACAAAGAGTTTTAAGCTGAAGCTGGATTATAGTTGTAGGCATGTTTTATAATACTGGGGGATTGGTGCAAGATGTCTTCTCAGTGTGTAACACCTTTTGCCTGATGAAGGTCTTGCATCAAAAAAACCCCATCTTATAAATATATTTATTGCGAGTTAAACAGTGTAAAGGTGAAACTTTTGTCCTCCACATTAACACCAGGGAGGAAAACTGCATTTTATTCAAGAACCAAAATACTGTCATGATTTTAAAGAAATGTGTCCCACAATATCTTCTTTTTATGCGACTGAGATGATTACAAAACACTTTTTACTAATTTTTACATCTATCTAAATCTGTAAGTATTCAGAGTAGGGCTGGGCGATGTGACCAAAAATGTTATCAAAATTAAAAATTTCATGTAATTCGATATGGATATTTATCAGGATAAATGTCAAATCATTGTTTATTTCAAGTTTAAAAGCAGATTTTTGAGTTAAAGTTGAAGAAATTAGATTTTAAACTTTTCTTTATGGTCAGAACCAACAGTTGATGCCAAACAATGAAACGTTTCACAAATATGCACGAGTAAAATTACATTAAATCTTTTTTCAGTCCCTTTTCCTCAACAAAATAAATATTTTATTTAAAATTGAAGAGCTAATTTATTTGTGACCTGATCCTGAGCTCCATCAGTCAGCTGTTCAATAAAGCTTTTGTTCCATTTTCTACTCTTCTATATTATCTTTATATATTTATATTTATATGGGTTTATGTTTATTGTTGTTGTGCACCTAGTCGTCAAAACAAATTTCTTGTATGTGTAAAAAGGACTCGGCAATAATTCGCAGCGGACATGTTTGATACCAACGTCTCACATTTACCTACAAAAATAACAGCCGTGAAGAAAATATCACACTATATAACATTTTACATTTAACTTTTTCACAATTTCACACACAAAAAAACCAAACAAACAAAAACAAAATTTGCATTTTAGGCTGCAACAGCCACAAAAAAATGGCCCTGTGAAATCCAGGAGGGACCGACTGAATGCAGTTTTCTCAAGAATCTGAATCCTTTTTCCTCCACTGGTTCAATCAAACTTTATTCAGACATCTCAACAACACTGCTTAAACTGTAAAAACAAAGTCAGTAAATTATTTGCTAACCACTTCTAGCTGCACACACACAGGTGAGGTTACTGTGGCTGTACGTTAGTGTGTTTTCACATTCAGAGAAAACAGATCAGGCTGTTTGTGTTGTTTAAATAAACTGTCTCTTTTATTCAGAGCATTGACTCTACTAACACTATGGAGACGTTGTAGTGACGGCGTCAAGTTTCAGTGTATTTTGATGATGTCACTGTTCGCTATGATGTCCTGCTGTTGGCATTTCAGGGATTTTGATGAGGTCACAGTGCGCTGCTGGAAGCTCTGGTGAAGTCGTATCCACAGCTGGAAGTTTTGCAGGGATCATGTTGGTGTCCAACGCAGTCTCGCTCGTCACAAATGGACGTTTGGTCAAGACCCCATTTTAACGCCCTGGCTACCCTTTTAGCGTAGTTTTTTCCACCGTTTAGGGCTCCGCGGTTAAGTTAGCAACAATACATACGCAACGTCAGAGACGCTTTATCGAGGAGACACGCCACTCAATCACAGCCTCAATACAACTCCATGGGGAAAGGCCCTAACGCCAAAGATGGCGGTTATCCCGCCCCTCCCGCTAGAAAGCCAAAGCGGGAAAATATTTCAGTCAATCGTGTGGTTCCGTCTGTTTTACTTCTCCTGCACATGCGTGGTAGAAGTAAAACCAGTCGGGAAAAACTCTTTTTAAACCTTATTTTGGGGCAAAGTCTTCAAACTTTCAGATTTGACTGCTGGTTCTGTTTTTATGTCCCGGTGAAAGTGCAGCTCTGGCTCTCTGCCCATTCATTCAGACAGGAGCCCGGTCTTGTTAGTCCGAAATAGCTGCCCGGAGGTGCTGCCAAGTTGGCGGCCGAGTGGCAGGACTTGCCTATAAGGACTTTGGCAACGTCCAGTTAGACTTTCAAAATAAACGTAGGTGTTAATTTCATGAAATATCATAATTCGGTTAAGTTTAGGCAGCAAAACTACTTGGTTGGGTTCAGAAAAGATTGTGGTTTGGCTTAAAAATAACAACTTAACTTACGTCAGTTAACTTACGAATGTTAAGTAACCTCAAAAAAACATTCAACGCTGACTTTTTGTGTCACACGGGAACGAACACCAGTGTCCAGGGTAAAAGTCCAGTTTCTGGGCCACAGTCCACCCCAACCAGCTCCTTACTCTGACTGTCCTGTTAAATATCCTACACCTACCTTTAGCTTTTTAAAGTGACGCTACAGGGCTTCCCTCAGTGCGTTGTGACGCTACAGGGCTTCCCAACGCAACGGTCTTGACCGCGCGTCCATATGTGACGACCTGGGGTGAGGACGGGTTCAGTCCAACGCTTTAGATTTGAGAAGACTTCGATGATGTCGCAGTAAACTGCCGCAGGTTTTAAGGAAGTTTGATGATGTCGCTCTCCCTTCCTGGTGGTTTCAGGGGACTTTGACCCTGGTGGAGGTCCAGTAGACGGGCTGAGGTACGGACACCTGAACGTGACACGTGGGACAGGACTGTTTCCTCCACAGCCACTCCTCTATACACTGCAGGGAGACGGAAACAAGGTCTGTTAGCATTTTTAGGTGAATATTGAATTTACAAAACAAACGGAGACATTGTGATGTTAGAACACTGTGATATGAATAAAAGCAAACTGTGAATAAAGCTTGTTTTTGGTTTTATTTCGACCCTGTCAGTGTCTGCGTTGGCGTATTGGTACCATCTACTGTTCCAATGCATCCACCTCACCTCAAGGTACAAACAGTACAAACAAAGACAGAAGATAAACCTGCACAGCATGTGTGCACAGATTACACAACTTTGTAACTGGGAAGGAAGCAGCGAAGAGCTACTGGTGTTACTGGTGATGCTACTCACGTTTACTTCTCAAAGCTACCTGAAAACATGCAGCACTGTGCACAAGAAAGGTACTTGTGATACTTGTGCTGACGTTACATTAAAATAGCAGTAAATGCTTTTCACCACAGCCTCCTCGTGCGTCAGGAGCACCTGCTTTGTTTTATTCACGGTGTGTGTTACCTCTTTGTGGAAGGTGTGTGTGCACTGCAGCTCTCTGGTGCCACCGGTTCCTTGATTCAAGTCGTTGTGACAGATCAGACACATACTGAAAGCATCGCCCTGCAACACAGACACAGTCACAAAAGTTATTTACTGCGGCCTTCTGATGTTGTTTATCACTTTCATTAGTTGTTATGTCTAAACTGAGCCCAATGTCTCTTAAAGGAAGGTCAGCAGTTTGGGAAATAAGCTTTGTTACTCATCAGCCAGGTATCTTATCTTGGCTGTTTCCACTCTCTTCTTTGTCGGTCTTTATGCTAAACTAACTCACTGCGAGACAAGTATAGACAAGAAGTCACCAAAATGTCCTTTTAAACTTTACACAACTCTAAAACTGTTCAAATCAGTCTTTTTACCCACCAATGATACGACGTTGCGTCTCCTGAACTGGCCCCGCCTCTCGTGCGCTGTGACCTCGGGGATTGTGGGTGCAAGAGAGGGTCTTCGCTCGGGGGCGGGGACGGGGACGGGGGTTGGGGCAACGACCTCCTGCGGCGTTGGCAGGAGGCGTCGGGAGGAGGTGCGGTGCAGCAGAACCCTCGCCGTCACCGGAGCCTGGGTGGACGAGTGGAGACGAGACAGCTGCATGGCCGACAGAGTAGCCTGGACACAAAGAGAGAGAGAAGGTTAACTGGTTCCACTGGTCACCACCTCCTTTTCTAAGTCCTGTAGAGAGATCTCCAGTGGTGTCAGTAAACTATAAATAAAATCAGTCTTAAGAGCGGTCACATTTTACATTTCAGCTGTTTGTAATATTCTCGATTATATTTTTGTCTGTATCCTTCCTCTAAGTTCTGATGTTTGCTTGTAACTAATCAGCCCACTGATCCCATCAACACTGGCAAAAATAAACAAGAGTCTAAAAGCCTCTTTAGCGGCCTTGAGCTGCCATGCTTCTCTCTAACACCCAACTGGACCAATGAGCTCTGAGACAATTGAGCTGCCCTCCTTAGAGCAGTATGCCTGTTTCTAAGCAGCTAAAAATGGATCCTGTCAAGACAGCAGGTAACAGGATATTTTCATCCTCACTGTTGTTCTCCAGCCTCAGGGTGTCTCTGATCAGGACCTGTGATCCCCCACAGCTAGCTGGAGAACTGGTCTGACCGCTCTGAAAATAACCAGTTTGCAGTAAATGTGCTGCCAAGTCAAGGTACACTGACCACGGCATGGCGGCGTTCACATGACTGGACGACACGTGACTGCAGAGCTGGTCGTGTGAGGGTTTTGCGCATTGATAATAAAGCAGTACAGCAAACTTTAACTGAGCACACATTTTTGTTTGCTTTTCAGGCCCCTGTATTATTTCAGAAAAGTTTCACAACTTGGATGTTAAAGATTATTAATATTTTTTGGCCATTCACACTTGAGAGTGACGGTATCACTAGAGGGGAGAGCGGGGATCGCAGCAAAGGGTTAGGACTTTTAGGACTAAAGTGCATTTATACTTCTGCCTAGAATCGACGGTGTAGCCTCTGCGTAGCCCCCTACCCTACGCCGTCACCTACGCCGTAGCCTGACGTGCAACTGTGATTGGTCGGCTGGGTAGCCTCACAATGCCTCCGAAATCATTAAATCAAGCTTAAGCCTGGGTATGCGCTCCACCAGGCAAGCTTCCCGGTCACCCACAACAATGCCAGTGTTTACAAGACAGAAGCTGGTAATGACTTCTACATGACACGAATGCTACATTTTGTTGGGAAACTGTCGTACGGTTGGTTAGGACGTGATAGACTACTCAACACAATGTTGTCCATCTTCACAGATTGTCAATTGACAGAGATTAGAAGTCATTTATTCCAACGGAGGGTGAATGACGGACTGTAATGGACTAGTAACAAACTACTGCCCTCAGTGGACCTGTTTGTTTACAGATCATGAATACTATGGAGTTTCTCAAAGTGTGCAGGAACAACAACAACACTTTGAAAGGTTTAGGTCAGAAACTGGTCCTTATTGTAACTGATATTTCACACAAACTCGATATAATGCTATTTTGATAATGAAATTAAACCGATCCTGATAAGCAGAGAAGGGTTTCATCCGCTACTGTAAGTCTTTCTGGGGTGTTTTTTGATTCAGCTGTAAAGGTTCTCCCTGAGATTGTACAACTTCGCAGTACAGACTCGAACTGGCGAGCTCGGGTACGGGAGGCGGACGCGCAAACGAGGAGGCTAAAACACACGGGCACTTGCATCGGTTGCCAGTGCATCTCTTAAGGTGTCGCGGAGTGAGGTCTACAGCCATCTGGCTTCTGTTACACAGTCCCATCTTTATCGCAGAACAAATTGCCCCTTAACACCTCTTCAAACTGGAGTCCTGTGTGGTAGCAAACTCCTCATTTCTTCCTTTGTTCAGCATCATTCTTCTATCCATTTTCCACCAGTTGCAGCAGACTAAGCAAGGTAGCATAAACGTCTTCCTCCTTGGCCACATCGTGCAGGTCTTGCTGGGGGATCCTGAGGTCTTCCACGGTCAGATGGGATATGTAATCCCTCCAGCCTGTTCTGGATCTCCCCTCTTCCCAGTGTCCTCAGATTCCTCCGCTGGGAAACATCCAAGAAGAGATCTGAGTCAGATGCCAGAACGAACTGTCTTCCTTCAAGGTGAAGGAACAGCGGTTTTGCCTTTAGGCTCAGCTCCCTCTTCACAACAACCGTCTGGTGCAGCGGTCGCACTACAGATGGCACACCAGTCCACCTCTCTTGCTCTATCTTACCCTCCCTCGTGAACGGGACCCCTTGATACCTGAACTCCACTTGAACCACGACATGTGGGGAACAATGTGTGTTGTTTCTTAAATGTAAGTCGCTTTGGATAAAAACTTCTGCCAAAGCAGTAAATGTTGTCCGTCACTGATCTTTTATGGGAATGAATGACTTCCAGTCTCTGTCGATAGGCACTGCACGACGATGTGCACGTGGCACTGACAGTTACCATACACAAACCATAAGAAGACTTTCAAACGGTAAGTCCCTGTTTATGCCATATGGGTGGGATTACCAGTGAGAGCTCATTCCTGACCTCGGACACGGGTCGTGCTTTAGGTCCGTTAGTTGCTGATCTGGAGCTTTTCATTGTACCAGACGATCTTCCTCAAGAGGTCACGTTTGCCCCAGTTGTCATGGGAATTTTTTTTTTTCAAGACTTCACATCTAAATGTCCTTAAAATGCCACTTTCAGACGCTCCAGAACAGCTACGAATGGACCTTGTGGGGAGACTATTTTGCAAGCTACCAGTTCCTGACTCATTCATGTCAACATCAGGTCATAGTTGCGACTAGGAACCAGAACAAAAGCCTGTCGTTTGAATGATCAAACTTTAATAGATGTGCTGTTTTGTTGATGCACAGTACTTTCAGGCCTTACCGGACACGGCAGCGACGCCCGGCGGCTGGTCCTCATTTGGACCGGTGGCTCTACGCTGCTTCTGCTCCCAGCTCTTCGCCCCTCTGACTCCCCTTCCTCCTCCTCTTCCTCTCCGATGTTCTCCTGCCGTTCCCCACCTCTGTACCGCTGCATCCAGGCGTTGAAGATCTTAGCATCTTCCTCCTCATCCACCTCCTCTTCCTCATCCTCATCCTCGTCCTCTGCTGTCAGAAGACTCGGGTCTTCTGCGTCCAAGAACACTTCAGCTTCTTCTCTGTCTGGGTCCATTGCTTCGATAAATTACAGCCTGGTTGTAAGTTAAATTAGTTAAGAGAGCACGAACGCTTAGTTTAAGCCAAGTTAGCAGAAGTTTGAGAGTTGGACAACAGGGACACGAGGAGGGATCGGTGTCGGATGGGTGAAGAAGCAACGGGTGGGAAAATAATCTGAGAAAAAGATCCACAAATCCAGTCCTGACAGTCGATCTCTTTTCTCTGTCCCGCTCCGATCCATCCAGATTTAAATTAAAATAAAGCCTGTCCTCCAAAACGGCCGCTCGTTCTTCCACACGTCCGCCGCTTCTTTCCTCCTGGTTGAGTTTTCTGGTTTCTTCTGCTTCCTTCTCGCCGCTTCTCTCTTGCTGTCGTGCTGCTCTCAGCTGAAACCTGTTAATCCGTTTACTGAGGCGCAGGAGGGGGATTACACCTGGCTTTCTGTATCTGTGTCAAACCAGGTGAGAGGTGAGAGAGAAGCCAGCCATTTCACTTTTAGGTAGGTTGTTTCTGTACACAGTAATTGATCTTCTAAATCGGGTAAACTATATGCAGCATAGTCTTTTAATATCCAACAGAAAATCCTACACTGCTCAAATTGTACAAATGTTTTTAGTGTTTTTAAAGATTATTTCTTGACACTATGCTTTTTCCATGTGTGGAAAATAAAGATTATCTTAAATATCTCTTAAAAAGAAGTATAAACCCTTTTGCCTTTTAGTTAAATGACATTATATTTGGTACAAACACCCAGATGCTTTATCTTGGAGAGTTTTCTATTGACAAATAGAACTGAAGCAGTTTTGTTTCAGCAGCTATTCCTATAATCAATTACTCATTTAACTGAAAAAAAAATCTAATCTGATTCCAGTTTCTTAAATTTGAGGATTTGCTGCTTTTCTTTGTCTTTTGTGTTAGTAAACAGAAATTTATTTTAGCTTGCACAAAACAAGTGATTGAAAACAAGGATTTTTAACATTATCTCTAACTTCTGATATGTTACAGACTGAATCAGAAAATAATAATGATATTAAGGAATAATTAAAGTATTTATAAATCGAATTGGGCGATACCTTTTTTATTTAAAAGAGGTATAAAACTTATCCTTTTGTGTATTTTATTCAATTTCATTCACCATTTCTTTTCTCCAAATAAATTATAGTTTATTTTCTTCACCTAATAAACCAATTTTAGCTTATTGCTAATATATTTAGAAACAGCCTGTCCACCAGAGAACAATGACAAGTTTATTATGATTTATGTTTGCAATAAAAAGGGAACCTTATTAAAACTGTTATGTGTTTATAAAACAGATATCAGCCTCATTAATCAGGTGTTCTGACGATTTATGCTGCCCTGTCGAAAAATGCAACCTCATGTGTTCCCATTTCCAGTCCCACAAAGGTTTAACTCTCACAGTATCATGACTTTTTTAAATTTATTATATTCTAACATCATTTCAGCGGCAGCATATTCTGATTCTGACTAATATCCCCTTTTAAATAATGGTTCAGAATCATCTTATATTGCACCATGTAAGGAGATGGGGAGCATGCTGAATTCTGCCATCTTTATTTATATCAGAGGTATTCTGATAGACTAATAAAGATTATATTTTGATATTTCTGACGAACAGCCAGGTTGCACAGATTTATGGACGTGGAAACAGACCGCGCTTGTGGATGGTGCGCATGCGCATAAATCGACAGAACTAATTTAAATTTAATTGATGTCAAATTGTTATAACAGACTTTATAATTTAAAAAAAACTTTGTCAAAATGTTGTCATGTTAATAAAGTTTGTTGCAACAGCTGACAGGAGCGTCTCCTCTCTAGTAAACAAATAATGACGTAATTAATTAAGCCCATTATTACCTGCACGAGAGGCTAAAGTTGGGCTCGCTCACCTGCACGCGCCCCCCGGACGTGTTCGGCGTTGTTAACGTCCGGTGTGACGCCGTTAGCTGGAGTGTAAACACGCCAGTTAGCGGTTAGCTGTCAGAGCTAACTGTTAGCCTGTGCTGCAACGGTGAAAAGTAAACAAGACTGTGGCAGCAGGATGGGTACGTGCTGACGTTTACTAATCAATTAAACGTTTATTGATCAGGACTAGTTTATACTTTGTTGAGCTGATTAATTAGCGAACGTTATTTAGCCCTACTCGTGTGGTTGTTCGTTGGACCGATACCTTCCAAACTCCATTCAAAAAACAGTCATTTATAGGATACTTTATCTTGTGGGAAAGGTAAACATTAAATTAAAAGTACTTTAGTAGCTATTATGAGTCGGTTATAGTTACAGTGTAATTCGGCTTATTTTCAACATACCAAGTGGCGTTTATTGTTGCTTAAAAAAGCAATTTAAAGCAATTTTAATGCTTCACGTCTGGTCCTTTTAGCCGACTAGCTAGGTTAGGTTAGCATGCTAGCGTTAATGTTACTGTATCTAGATGTCCCCAGTTTATGTCTCCTGTAAACCACACATCGTCTCTACAGTTAGAGTACTACGTCCAGAATTATATGCATCAATTCATCAATACGCAAATGTTAAAACGATACTGTAACTAAAACTGGGGCTGCTGTCAAATGTTTCACGAGTAACGACTGAAGCTGTGACTGCAAAAACACGGTTATTTAAGAAATAACTGTCTCACTATATACTGTACACTACGCCGAAATACAGACCGGGTTGTACTTATTTAGCAAATATCTTGAATGTCGTTATTAAAGTATTTTTACATCTCTAATAAGCAACGAACCCTTAAATTAAGGTATTTATTTATGGAGTGTGGCTGGAAATAGAAACAAGCCAAACTCCATGCAGAAATCTGTATTTCTGTGTCCAGGTCTGGAGAAGGAGCAGTTTCACTTATTAAGATGTTGACCTTATTATTGGTGGTAGTAGGCAGTTTAATGAAGTACTGATGAGTACGTGTGGCTAAAGAGTATTAATGTGTGTTTGCCATTAAGGTGTGGCAGAAGTGACACACCTCGATGAGCCATTACTGTATATAATAACACCTCTGGTTTACCTGCTAGGACAAGTCAAATTGTCCAGTGTGTGGAAGCTCTGTTAAATGAATAGGAATAATACTTTAATGTGTGTTTAGATGCATTTTTAAACTCCTTTTTGCTTCACATTAGAAGTGAAATGTGTTTTCTCAGAAAGACATTTGGACCGTCACGCACACGCTCATGATGATAAAATGTTTGATTTGTCACAATAGGTGCTATTAATAACATCAACAACGGCTCTGTTCAGGTGTGACGACATGATCAATAGCGGGACCCTGAGACTGATGTTATTAATAACACCTGTCTTCCTCCCCCTCCCTCCCCAGCCTCCGCTCCTCCCCCCCTCTCCTCCCTGCGCCTCCTCGTCCCTCCTCTCCGCCTGCTGACTGCGGCGATGTGGCAGGTCGCTCGCCGGAAAAGCGTGAAGCATTATGGGATGCTGGAGGACTTTGTTTGCCTGCTAACCGAGGCCGTCCCACAGCTGCTGACAGACAGGCAGAGGAGTCTGCTGCTGCTGGCGCTGAGAGCCAAGGTCTGTACCCAGACACCACTGTTAATGTGTAATAACAGCTTTATAAACTGCACACGAGGGACGTCCCCATCAAGGCTTTATGGCCCCGATGCTGATCAGAGTCCTTTTAATATCCAGTATCTCCTCGTGTGTTCTGCTCTGCAGCGAGTACTTTCGCATGTAGAAAAATGGCCTGGAAAGTTTAGTTGGAAATCTCAGCAACGACACAAAAGGGCTGCGTTCAGGATCAGACGGCGTGAAAAGGTGAGCGCGTTTTGAATGTGCAGGTTCCATTAAACCAAAAACACAACAAGAGCCAAAACCAGGACCCTGCGCAAGAACAAACTGAGCCAGAAAAAGAGGCCGGGCCGTCCTGAAGAACTGAACACACCTGGTCACAGAAACAGGTGTGACCGATAACACACCTGTTTCTGTCACACCTAAATGGAACAGAACCATTATTCTGATTATTAGAAACTCTGGCTGAGCTGAGTGAGAAACCTCTTTCAGGTGATTTACTGCACTTTAATACACTTTTCACAAACACAGCAGCGTCTGTGTTAGAACAGACGTTTTATCAGAGCCGGGAGAGACGCCTCACTTCTCCTCTGTCCTTTCTGCAGAGGTTTTTGTGACTTGTGTTGTTTCTGGCCTACGGGTGGAAGAGTCTTTGAGCAGGAAGTGTTTGTTTTTCAAACGCCGCAGGTTATTTATATTTGAGAGAAACGGCTGCTGAGCTCTGAGAGATCAGCTGCTTAAACGCACAAATAAAAACATGTTTACTCTGTTCTGGCTCCAGGTGACGCTCTGCGACCCGGATCCACAGGCCGTCCACGCCCACCTGGACAAAGTCCACAACGTCTCAGAGTCAACGGTGAGACGGGACTCTTACCCGAGTCTGTTTTATGCCACAGTAAACCGAACGTCTTCTTGATAATGAAAATAAGAGCTGATTGATGGAGGAGGGCTGAGCAGCGTGCAGTGCAGTTAACTCCAGGTCCTGGTGTGTTTCCTCAGCAGCCGGGCGGAGAGGTGGATCAGTGTCGTTCTGCTCTGTTGACTCTGACGGATAAACTGACCCAGAGGCCGGCGGACAGACGGCGCCTCCTGCAGGTCAGTGCTGCAACAACAGCGTTACTCGGCAGAGAGGAGGCTCCGGCTTCACTGCACTCCTTGTTTCCTCTGTTTGTTTCAGGACGTGTTCGACCAGAGTTTTGACTCGGCCCTCCAGTCTCTCATATCGGACTTCCTGTCCAGGATCGAGCAGCTGTTCCCGGTTCCCGACTTCAAACAGGTTGTCAGTGAATTATTCCCCCACGACATGAGTAGACTGCAGAATATAAGATGTGTGTAGAGTTTGTTTAGTGTTCAGCACCTACTAAGTAGTAGCGATGCACCGAAATTAAAAATCTTGGCCGAACCCCAAATACATTTATTATACGTTTATTTTGCCTTTTTTGCATAAATTCAATAGTGAAAATGAGCTTTTCCCTCCGTGTTTCTCACAGGATGTGGAGAGACTATGGTGGGGGGGGGTGTCCGGGGCCCGAGTGGGTCCGGTAAGTAAATTACATGTGTCCATTTACTTTTAATGGACACGTGTAATCGGCCGATTGATTTCGGTTGCTCAACATTTGGTGCATCCCCGCTAATTAGCAGCAAACACAATGCACATCCTCCCAGAAAGCAACAATACGTTCATAAAATAAACGCTCTGTAGTTTCAATGGGGTCACCACAGTGATCCAAACCACAACGACTTCTAAAGCTTCCGGCAGAACCGGTATGTTCCATTCAGAACCTTAAAGTGAACGTCCTTCGCTTTGGGAGCAAAAGGAAGTTTAAAGATATTTGAACTCCTGTAAGTAGCAGCTCCCGTTAACTTCTTCTTCTTCTTTGGTCCCCTACAAGTTTAATTTCCATGAGAGAAGCGAACGCAGTGTGAGCTGAGGGATCCCTCCCGTCAAAGGATCTGCATGAATGTGGAGAGAAGTTTTCGTTCTCCTTCAAGCCTCAAGCTCTTAGCAAACCTCTGAAGGGAACTTTGTGTCTCTCAGGCTGCCTCCTGGCTCGACGCTGCCCCCGGTGGTCTGGAGGATTGTCTGCAAGAGGCCGACAGCGAGGACCTGAGGGAGCTGCTGACCAATCAGAGCTGCTTATTGGGTCGCGCCACCACCGCGGGTATGACATCACAAACGAGCTCAGCCAAACAGGAAGTCACATTTTTTCGTCCATTAACGTGTTGTTTTTCCTCAGTGGGTCTGGACACGGAGAAGATCCTCCTCTCAGCCTGGTCCCACCCCGCCGTCGCCGAACTGACCGATCCCGACCCTCCGCCCACCGACACAGAGGTCCAATCAGATCCTCCCCCTGACGTGGTCGGTCCCATCCAGCTGGACGTGGAGCTGGTGAAGGTGGAGGTGGTGGTGATGACGGAGGACGAACAGGAGGAGGTGCAGGAGACTGCGATTGGTCCGACCGTGTCGCCAGAGGAGCGAGAGGCGTCCGATGAGAGCTCAGCAGTGGGCGGTGACGAATGCGCCGTCACGCCTGTGGTTCTGGACGTGGGCAGGTGAGACACCTTCTCGTCTGTGGTCCAGATATCAGCTGTGTGGGCTGGAGAATAACCACGCTGTTTCCTGTCAGGTTCAAGGGCTCGCCTGGAAACTTTGCCGACCAATCAGAAGACACAGGTGAGACACACACACACACACACACACACACACACACACACAGATGTCTTCTCTAACTCCCGCCTTTCTTTACAGTCGACCAATCGGATCAGTCCTGCTCCGAAGTCACAACCAATGCTCTGTACAGCATTTCCCATAATTCTCAGCGGGTGGCTCACAAGTGTCCTCAGTGTGCCAAATGTTTCATCTACCGTTCTCAGGTCAGTTTGTCTTCGTCTCACCGCCAACCGTCCGATCAGCTCGTCTGTCAGGACGCGAGTACATTTACTTGGTATTTCCAGTTTCTACTTCTTCTGCTGCGTACAGGTGATCCGTCACCTGCGGACCAATAAGTCCTGCGGGTCGGCCTTGATGACTCCTGGCGCCGTGGACCTGCAGAGTGACCCTGCCGTTCCCGAGGAAGAGCCCCGGCCCCCGGAGCCCCGCCTCCCGGAGCCGCGCCCCCCCAGGATCCACTCCTGTTTCCAGTGCAACGCCATCTTCAGAACCAAAGCGGAGCTGCTGTCGCACCAGCGCAGCCACCGGGCCCGACCCGTCTACCAGTGCGGCCAGTGTGACAAGGCGTTCCACCACCTGTCCAGTCTGACCAATCACAGGCAGACGCACCTGGACAAAGGCGGGTTCACCTGCAGCAGGTGCGATAAGGTGTTCGAGTCGGCCAAGCAGAGGGACGCCCACCGGCTGCAGCACCGGCTGCCGGACCTCACCTGCACGGTGTGCGACCAGACGTTCAGCTCTCAGACGCAGCTGCTGCGACACCTGCAGACCCACTCGGTGGAGGGAGCCGCGCCCTGCTACAACTGCCGCTTCTGTGACCAGACCTTCACAGGTAAGGGGCTCAGGTAGACCTCATCGGGAGGCGGGGACTAGCACAGAGTCCTGACTCAGTAGTAGGGCGGTTTGAAAGAACGTGATGAGCTAATCGTAAAGACGGCGATTAATATGTATTTTTGAAAGTCTTGGTGTGTAAAATAGTTGAATAGTGAAGCACAAGTAGTCCTAATTATTCCTGCAGACGGTTTCAGAGTCTGACCCAGCCTCACTCACAGTCTGTGGTTCTGGTCCAGGGGTGACGCAGCTCCGGATCCACCAGCGCACACACACCTTCCGCTCGTACCAGTGTGACCAGTGCAGCAAGACGTACGGCTCCCTGACCGGCCTCCACTCCCACCGGGCGAGCCACACCAGCGAGAGCCGCTTCCTGTGTCCGCAGTGCGGCAAGCGCTTCAAGACCCGCGACGGCCTGGAGGGCCACCTGAGGACGCACACCGGGGAGCGGCCCTACCGCTGCCCCTACTGCCCCAAAGACTTCACCGCGCTCGCCGGGCTCAACGTGCACGTGCGGCGCCACACGGGGGAGCGCCCGTACGTGTGCACGGTGTGCGGGAAGGGCTGGCCGTCCGGAGGCGACCTGCAGAAACACATGAGGACTCACACGGGCGAGCGGCCGTACGTCTGCCAGGACTGCGGGAAGGCCTTCTCCATCTCCTGTCACCTGACCGAACACCGCAGGATCCACACCGGTAAGAAACTCCGTCAGGTTCAGGTACTGCTATACTAGCAAAAGTACTTGGCTGTGCTCGGAGTAATTGTGTGTACTGTACAGCAAAAGAGAGCAAAATCCAGAGGCTACATCTCTGAAGAACGTTGTGCTCTTGTAAACAATTTGATCATAAACACATCGTGACGATTCAGCAAAAACAATTTCATGAAAAGTCATTTCCCAACATTTTAGATTTGTTTTCTTTCTTTTTACTGGACACACGTTTTATACTTCCTGTAAATATAATCCAGTTAATCTGGTCTCCGTACGTGGTTGTGGATCCTCGCGCTGACACCATTTAAATGTATGTGGTGCTCGTATTGCGTAGTTAAAACCCAGTGGTTCTCAAACCTTTTCACGTCAAGGCCCCCTGAACTGACACACGTCACACCAAGGACCCCCGTTTGACTGGATTTTGTCCCCATCTGATTAGAATCAGAAACTGTTTTACTGCCATGTAGGCAAACAAGGAATTTTCTTTGCTGGGGACCCCCTGGAACCACATCAGGGGCCCCGCCCCGCCGCTAATCGTTCAAAACATAGTTTTCATAGGGACATTTTAAAGAAGTTTGACGTGCTACAGCAAATGCTTAAATGTTAAAAGTTAGGACTCATTAACAACTTAGAGGCTGACGTGGAGCTTTTTTCCTGCACGAGGACTAAATAAATAAAAACAACCCACAGAAATGAAACGGCTGGAACTGGATTTAATATTCAACTAGTGGTGAAATATACTACTTTTAAATGAAATTCTAATGTTATACTAATAGTAGACTGTAGTAACTAAACATGATCCTCTTTATTTAAAACTCCTCCTCCAGGCAGTGGACAGATGTACGCTGAGCCGGTGGGCCAATATTTGCAGCTTCTAGCCGCCTCCTCTGTAGAGCAACACGCTCCCCTTGTTCTGCTGTACTCATTGTTTTAAATATTGTTTAACTTCAAGTTGAGAAATACACATTTCAAAATGTCAAAACCTTTCAAATGGTTTTAAGACTCATGCCTTGATAATCAAGCGAGTAGACTCAGTGTTACCAGTCAGGTGCCAAACTGTGAGCGAGCGAGAGCTTTAATCTTATTATGGGAAGTGTAATAAATACTTATATTTATTAAATACCTCTGTGACTCTCTGCAGTCATGGAGCTGACTGTTTGTTTGTTTGTTTGTTGTCCAGGAGAGAAGCCCTTCTCGTGTCCAGACTGCGGTAAATGTCTAAGGAGGAAGTTCGACCTGAAGAAACACATGTTGTCTCACAGCGACGTTCGTCCGTACGCCTGCGTTTACTGTCCCAAGAGCTACACCCGCAAAACTCACCTGAACCGACACCTGCTGACACACCGGACCGCTGACGGCGAGGAGGCGGAGGGGACGCTGAACCGAGAGTCCGTTTAATCAGAACAACTGTTGACTGATTAATTTCCAATCACTTTTTACATTGACTTCTTCCTGCAGAGAAATAACTCGGCACATAGTCGCCTGCGCTGTCGCAGTGTGGCGACGCAGCGGCTGCGTTAACGGACGGCAGAAACATCATTCTGGGTTTCAGCAAAAGTGATTTTTCTTTATTTGCAGCCCTGCTATGTTTCAAACTGTTTTCATTATTAGTTAAAGTCGTATATCAAACTCTCTGCGGAGGGTTTGTTGTATCTCACGTTCATTTTTCACTGTTTTCTACCATTTCACAGACTAAATCATGAAACTTTATCCCCACACATGGACGGTTTGGGTCTTAGTGTTTGTGTTTGCTTTTCATACAAACTAACTGTGCCGTGAACGATCCTTCAGGGAGCAGGTGACGTGATGACGAGCCGTGTCGCTAACGTGTCCTGCGCGTGGTCACCTGCTGCGCCGGCTGCAGCCTCGTAAAGACAAACAAACACTAAACACGTCAACAAACTACCTGCTATGTTCTCGTCTTGATGTGTGCTGATATAAAAGCTGTTGTGTTTTATATATTCTGATGTGGCCCTTTAATCAGACCCCGGGTCAGCCTGGTACGATGTCAACAAACTTTATTAGCTCCACAGGGAGAACAGGAAATGTGTCTATTCATCGCCTGCCTCGCCCTTCTCGATGACTTTCTTCATCCACCGGGTCATCCTGAACAGGTGAGTGTAGAAGCCGTACTTCCCGTCGCGGTCGCAGCCTTCCCCCCACGACACGATGCCCATCTGATACCAGCGGTTCTCTGCCGGGAACTGGACACGCAGAAAACACACTGAGAGTGATTAACAACATAAATAATAAACATTTCATTCTGTAACATCAGCAGAAAATTAAATCAGTGGTTTATCATCAAGCAGGACATTTTTTTTAATAATTAATCTCTAGATTGCAGTTTTAATGTTTTCGGATTTAGTTGGAAATTAAAATTGGCCTTCTCTCATTTTCAGTATTTGATATTTCATTGAGCAATTAGTCGTTTCTTAAAGCTGCAGGAGGTGATAATTATCACCATAAATGTCAAATCGTTATTTCTTTCAAGTTCAAAGGGTCACTTCACAAACCTGAGGCAGAACATTCAAAAACTATTCTGATTTTAAAAAAGTAACAAATATGATTAGTAAATTATTTTCAGTCCCTTTTCCTCAACAAAATAAATATTTTATTAGAAAAATACTAATATGTTCATGACTCAAATGAATTAAAGCAAATATTTATTGACAATATATCATCATTATTGTTTAATTGCCCAGTTTCACTAAATCAGATGCTCTGACACTCAAAGGGAAAATGAATCTCGTCTCTGTGGCTGTAATTAGCCAATCAGCTGGTCCAGCTGTGCGCACTCGCAGCTCAGGAACGTGTTCTGGAGGAGGTTTTATACTTTCTAAATCTCTCTGTCTCTCGTTAGTTTGTCCGGCGTTACTTACCTCCACTTTAATCGAGATAATAAATAATCAGCTGATGATGAAAATAAAAGTGTTTTATTAAAATAAATCTTTTTTCTAACTTTGATTTCATTGATTATCAGTTTCCACAGCGGCCTGGACGAACACTTCAGTCTGCTCTCCACTAGGTTATCCTGTTCTAAACCATGTGTGCTGATTCTAAATGACTTGAAGAAGACTTGAAGCACAGCTGCTGGTTATTCTTCTTTCTCTCCGGAAGAGGATTCTCACCTTCATCACAAACGGTCCACCGCTGTCTCCCTCACAGGCGTCTCCACGTTGAGTATCTTCTGGTCTATAACCTGCAACACAGACTGGCTTTAACATGACGTCTGTTTACAGCCGTGCTAGCAGCTCTGTCAGACCGTTCACATCTCAGTTTAGCGTCTTTTTATGCTTTCAATTGCGAATTAGCAGTGAACACAGCGTGCAGCTGAGGCTGATGGGAACGCCATTAGTCCTGCACTGATTTGGTCATTAACATGACGACCTGATGATGGCGCTAGATGGATTCCTACCCGCACAGAACATGTTGTCTGTGATCTTGACTGATGTGGAGCTGCGGCAGGTGTCCTGGTCCACGATTGGCAGGTGGATCTGCTGGAGGACTGTGGGTAAATTTCTTGATGAAGGGTTCCAGGTTTCCTTCAGGTTCCCCCACCCGGTCACTCGACCCTTAAAGCCTTGAGTCATCAGGCTGTCGCAGAAAATCTACGGTCACACGACTGAAGCCATTTATAAATAGAAAGTTTAACAGCTGACGGAGACGGTGTTGGTCTTACATCTGGGCGACCTTCTTGTCGGGCAGGCAGATGGGGTGGATCTCATCGGTGAATGTGATTGGCCGTCTCATGTGCAGCAGGGCGATGTCACGGTTCAGATTTTCCTTCCAGTTGTACTTCGGGTGGACGATGATTTCATCGATGGCCACGATCCTCTCTGTGCCGCGCTCAAACCTGGAACGTTCAAATAAATATTAACCATCAGTCAGTTTCTGATCTAAAAACCAGTTTGGTCCTTTACTACGTGCAGACAGGAAGTCCTACTTAGCCCTGTTGTGTTTTCCCAGGCGGACCAGTATGTCGTCGGTGGTGAAGTTCTTGTTCCAGGGCGGGTAGAGGATGCAGTGCGCCGCAGTGACGATCCACTGATCGCTGACCAGACTGGCTCCACACAGCAGCTCCTGAGGGCTGCGCTTATACAGCATCACCTGCCTGCAAACAAGAACACGTTAACTCCAAACACAGGGCAGGAGCTTGGAGCCACCGTGACGACAAAATCAGCTTGACAAGCGAAATGGTGTTTTGGCCACAACTCAAGTTGATAGAATTATCAATGTAAGACACAGATGTTTGCTGGGTTACAAGTGAAGATCATTTTTTCTTTTTACCCAAAGGTCAACTTCACCACGACGACATAGCTCATTAACAGAAGAGGAGATTGTGACCATATTTCACACTTGGTCGCACACTGAATAGGTGACAAGTGAATTTAATTTACCTATTAGACTTATTATTGATAGTGTGGTTACCATGGTGCTGAGGCCACTTCGGCGTCGTCCCCCCCAACGATGCGTTGTTCTCTGTATGAATCCAACAGCTCCACCTCCTTCTTGTCCTGTTTGGCTTTCAATTCAAACAGGGGGCGCTGCCCACACTCTGCGACGCAACCAGCCGGTAAACTCATTAATAAACCAGTTAACTAACCAGTCAATACACCTGTTTAACAGTCTGTAGTCACAAAGTCAGTCAGGCAGGCTGTAAACCAGTTAACCATGCTGTTAGTACACCTTTCAGTTAATTAGTCAAGCAGCCAGTTAACCAGTTAACTTATAACTCCAGTTAACCAAGCAAGTCAGTAAACCAGTTAACTTATCTCACCGGTTAACCAAGCAAGTCAGTAAACCAGTTAATTTATAACACCGGTTAACCAAGCAAGTCAGTAAACCAGTTAACTTATAACACCGGTTAACCAAGCAAGTCAGTAAACCAGTTAATTTATAACACCGGTTAACCAAGCAAGTCAGTAAACCAGTTAACTTATAACACCGGTTAACCAAGCAAGTCAGTAAACCAGTTAACTTATCTCACCGGTTAACCAAGCAAGTAACACCGGTTAACCAAGCAAGTCAGTAAACCAGTTATTTTATAACACCGGTTAACCAAGCAAGTCAGTAAACCAGTTATTTTATAACACCGGTTAACCAAGCAAGTCAGTAAACCAGTTAACTTATCTCACCGGTTAACCAAGCAAGTAACACTGGTTAACCAAGCAAGTCAGTAAACCAGTTAACTTATCTCACCGGTTAACCAAGCAAGTAACACTGGTTAACCAAGCAAGTCAGTAAACTAGTTGCAGTAAACCAGTTGATTTATCAGTCACTAAACTGGTCAACCAGCCAGTAACCATCTGTCCAGCAGTTAATAAGCTTTAAACTGGTCAGGGAAGAAGTCAGCCAGCCAGTCGACCTCAGTTTAACTGCGACCAGTTAGTAAACCAGTCAGTACACCTGTTTCCTGTGATTGTCAGGGACTCTGGTGTCATTCCACCCTTTCGCTCAACGAGTCACTCAATAAATCAGTCAGTCGCCTGTTAACCAGTCTGGTAAGGAGTCGGCCAGCCGGTAACCTAACCAGTCAGTAAACCAGTCAGTCTCCACTGTTTCTTCATCAGTCAGTCGGTTTACCTGCTTAATGACTAGTTAGTAATCAGTCAGCCTGCTGTGATGGGCTGACGAGGAGACTCACCGTTCTCTCCTTGTCCGAAGGACCGCAGGTTGAAGAAGGTTTTCCTGGCGGGCGCCAGGACGGAGCGCTCCATGCCTTGTGTCTCTGTGGTCGACACATCGCCAACCAGCGGGTCCTCTGGGAGACAGACAGGTAACAGGTAGGGGGACAGTTCACTAATCACCTGTGTAATATTCTGCAGTAGTACTGGTACTCGAAGTGGATACTTGTAGTATTTACCACACAGCTCAAGGTCGCAGTAGTCGACGGTCACGTTTCCAGAAACCCTCACGTAGCACCAGGGGCCCTCGGGGTCGTTGTCAGGGTTCCGGCACTTGTTGCCCTGCAGAGTGACCTCGGCGATGAACTCCTTGTTCTTGCTGAGGGCCTGCGCCTCCGCCGCCGACCACTGCAAACAGGTGTGGCCTCCCAGAGTGACGGCCAGGTCGCCAGTGTAGTCTATGCCATAACTGGGTAAACAGGTGCCGGTTTTGACTGGTTTAGTGGCCAGAGTGGCGGGCACGAAGGGCTGGCCTTGAAGAAAAAGACAGACATGACGCACTTTTATCAATCTTGTACGTCGTTTGAATTAAAACTACACATTTTCATTTACCTTTCTGCTCGAGCACAACTTTTATTTCTCACACTGTACGTATCATCTGGCCACAGTACTTGTACAGATAGTATTGTAGCAGTACTAGTAACACTTGCCGATACCACATTTTGGCTCTCATTTCTGGACTGCAGAGAACGTTATTACTAGTATGAGAGGTCCAAGTATTACGGTAGCTGTACTACCAGATACTTGCCACATCTGGGGACCTTGCAGGTCTCTTTCTTGACCGTCGGGTCTTTGGTGAAACACCAGGGTCCCTCCGGACGGTTGTCTGGGTTTCGACAGAAGTTCTCGTGCAGGATGCTGTTTGGCTGTGAAGCATTAAACTCCCTGCAGACAGACAGGTGAGAGCAGACAGACAGACAGGCAGGTGAGAGCAGACAGACAGACAGACAGGTGAGAGCAGACAGACAGACAGGCAGGTGAGAGCAGACAGACAGACAGACAGGCAGGTGAGAGCAGACAGACAGACAGACAGGCAGGTGAGAGCAGACAGACAGACAGACAGGCAGGTGAGAGCAGACAGACAGACAGGCAGGTGAGAGCAGATAGACAGACAGACAGGCAGGTGAGAGCAGACAGACAGACAGGCAGGTGAGAGCAGACAGACAGACAGGCAGGTGAGAGCAGACAGACAGACAGGCAGGTGAGAGCAGACAGACAGACAGGCAGGTGAGAGCAGACAGACAGACAGGCAGGTGAGAGCAGACAGACAGACAGGTGAGAGCAGATAGACAGACAGGCAGGTGAGAGCAGATAGACAGACAGGTGAGAGCAGACAGACAGACAGGCAGGTGAGAGCAGACAGACAGGCAGGTGAGAGCAGATAGACAGACAGGTGAGAGCAGACAGACAGACAGGCAGGTGAGAGCAGACAGAGATAGATAGGCAGGTGAGAGCAGACAGACAGGTGAACAGACAGCAGACAGACAGGAGAGCAGACAGACAGGTGAACAGACCGCAGACAGACAGGTGATGACTCAAAACATGGAACAGCCTGTCTTTCCTTGGTTAGTTCTTTAGTTAACTTATTCTTCAGGCCCTTCATATCCTTGTTAGGTAATTAGTTAGTTCGTTAGTTAATTTATTCTTCAGGCCCTTCATATCCTTGTTAGGTAATTAGTTAGTTCGTTAGTTAACTTATTCTTCAGGCCCTTCATATCCTTGTTAGGTAATTAGTTAGTTCGTTAGTTAATTTATTCTTCAGGCCCTTCATATCCTTGTTAGGTAATTAGTTAGTTCGTTAGTTAACTTATTCTTCAGGCCCTTCATATCCTTGTTAGGTAATTAGTTAGTTGACTGGTTTGAAAGCTCTTTAGATTCTTTGTCAATTAGTCGTTTTGTTTTTTTGTTCATTATATTAGTAATTAGTCAACTTATTCTCTAGTTTAGTAGGTCTTAATTCCTCTAGTTAGTTAACTTGTTTGTAGGTTTGTTGGATTGTTTGTGACTTTGTATTTGTCGTTCGTTTATTCACTGGCCCTTCATTCCTCAGTTGTTTAGTTATTTATTTGGATAGATGGATAAATAGAAAGATTGGTTGATTGGTTAGTTAGTTAGTCGGTCAGTTGGTTAGTTAGTCAGTTAGTTAGTCAGTCAGTTGGTCTGTTAGTCGGTTAGTCAGTTACTCTGTTGGTTAGTTAGCTAGTTGGTTAGTTAGTTAGTTAGTCTGTTAGTCAGTCAGTCAGTTAGTCTGTTGGTTAGTCAGTCAGTCAGTTAGTCAGTCAGTTAGTTAGTCTGTTAGTTAGTCAGTTAGTCAGTCAGTTAGTCAGTCAGTTAGTTAGTCTGTTAGTTAGTCAGTTAGTCAGTTAGTTGGTCAGTCTGTTGGTTAGTTAGTTAGTCAGTCAGTTAGTCTGTTGGTTAGTCAGTTACTCTGTTAGTCAGTTAGTCAGTCAGTTAGTCAGTCAGTTAGTTAGTCTGTTAGTTAGTCAGTTAGTCAGTTAGTTGGTCAGTCTGTTGGTTAGTTAGTTAGTCAGTCAGTTAGTCTGTTGGTTAGTCAGTTACTCTGTTGGTTAGTTAGTTAGTCAGTCAGCCAGTTACTCTGTTGGTTAGTTAGTCAGTCAGCCAGTTACTCTGTTGGTTAGTTAGTCAGTCAGCCAGTTACTCTGTTGGTTAGTTAGTTAGTCAGTCAGTTACTCTGTTGGTTAGTTAGCTAGTCGGTACGTCAGTTACTCTATTGGCCAGTCAGTCAGTCAGTCAGTCAGCTAGTTAGTCAGCCAGTTAATCTGTTGGTTAGTTAGCTAGTCGGTTAGTTAGTCAGTTACTCTGTTGGTTAGTTAGCTAGTTGGTTAGTTAGTTAGTCAGTCAGCCAGTTACTCTGTTGGTTAGTTAGTTAGTCAGTCAGTTACTCTGTTGGTTAGTTAGCTAGTCGGTACGTCAGTTACTCTATTGGCCAGTCAGTCAGTCAGTCAGTCAGTCAGTCAGTCAGCTAGTTAGTCAGCCAGTTAATCTGTTGGTTAGTTAGCTAGTCGGTTAGTTAGTCAGTTACTCTGTTGGTTAGTTAGCTAGTTGGTTAGTTAGTTAGTCAGTCAGTTAGTTTGTTGGTTAGTTAGTTAGTCAGTTAGTTAGTCTGTTGGTTAGGTAGTCACTCAGTCAGTTGGTCAGTTAATTAATCGGTTAATTAGTCAGTCTGTTACTTAGTTGGTTAGTTAGTCGGTCGGTCGGTCGGATATTTAGTTGGTACGTTAGTTAGTTACCTTATAATGGGATGTGGGAAGCTGCTCCTCCAGTGCTGACACTGTTTCCCTGATTGTGTGATGTTGATATTTCCTTCATATTTCACTCCATTACCAGAAATACACTGACCTGCAAACAAACGCTCACTTTGTCAGCACGTACTTTGTTAGATTAAAGTATAAACGTTTCGTGAATTTACCTTCTAAACACTGTCTGATGATGTTGATCTTCTCTTGTGATCTTTTGATTTGGTCTGCTTTACAGTCTGGAGGGCAGACAGGCAGGTAGTTAGATTTTCGTGTACTCAGGTTGTGTATGTGTGATCTGTTCTGGACTTTGTTCGTGTTTGCAGTGCTCATCCGAACAAACTCCACTTCACAAATTCAACTCCTTTTCAGTACATTTACCTCTATTAAACTGAAAATAACTTAAAAGCAGAAATCCTTTTATTTCTGTATCGAAGGTTTGGTGTCGCGTGCTACTTCCTGTCCCTGTGGAGACGTAGTATTACTTACCCAGGTATTTCTGCCAGAAGTTTTCCTGAAGAGGAGAGAGTTTCTGTTTAGATAGTAAACTGAGCAGTACTACGAACACTGTTACAACTTGTTCTCTGATTAGATTATTAGATAATAAAGTGAATGAAATCTGGAGTCGTACCGTTTTATCCGTCTGTTCAAACACCTCTCTGGCTTCTTCGTGGTTACAGATTTCCTCAACACACTCTCTCTCCAGGTTCCCTAGTTTGGAATAATACACATTATTATTAATAATAATAATAATAATAATAGTACACAGTAGTTCCCAACTTGGGACCCAGGGACCAAAGTAAAAGTAGCAATACTACAGTGTAGAAATTCATGGTCTTGAGTAAAAGTACAGAAGTATTAGTGTCAAAATATAAAGTACCAAAAGTAAAAGTAGTCATTGTAAAGAATGTCCCATTTCAGAATAATATTATGCTTATTGTAACATGCTGATGACTTTAATGTGGCAGGTGAGTAATTTTACTGCCTATAGATAATGCGGGGTAGTTTGAGCTGTAATAATACATCATTAAATATTAGTTGATTGAAAGTTTGTATTAATAATCTGAATCTGAAAAGTAACTAGTATTTAAAATGGCAATACTCAAGTAAAGTACATGTACCTCAAAACATTAGTAGGACTCCATTCCACCACTATAATGGTGACACAATAAATTAATTTGATTATATTTCCTCCTCAGACCTCTATACATGACTCAGAGATAAAACTTTTAGTCTTCAGTCGACTTGTTTGACTTTGAAAATTTCTTCATTTTCAAGGGTCAGTAGCTAAAAAAAAGATGAGACATATTAACACGTAAGTTACCTGGTTTCATCTCCTCAAACATCTGATTGGCCCGACGGTTCCTGACCAGCACCTGCGAGGCCAGCTGGCTGTTGAGGAAAACTACAGACACACAGACAATCAAAATCATTTCCACGTGGTTTAAACTCCTCTTTCAAAGAGGTTCCACTTAATTTTAAAACGTTATATCAGTGAGTATAAGCTGAATCATTTGTTTTTTGTTACATTTGTCATCTCAGCTGGGTGTTCCTAATAAAGTGGCCGCTGTGCGTTGTTTAAATAAAGTTGGATGAAACAGCTGAGGGTGACAGACGCGTCGGGAAGAAGTATTCAGATACTTCAGTAGAAGTAGCAATGCTGCGGTGTAAAAATACTACATAACAAAATGTGAAGAGTACACAAGTAACGGTGAAAAATACTAGAAGTATTGAAGTATTACTACCTTTATATAGTTTAATCTGTAACAATGCAGCAGATTTGTGCTCATCAAATGTTTTGTTTGTAAACTCTGAATCTGAAAAATAACTCACTGATAAAAATGAACTGCAGTAGAGGAGAAGTATAAAGTAGCAAAGTAAAGTACAATAGTAATAAATACACAGAGTTACTTTGGACCTCGCGTTCTGGCTCCTGTCAGGTTTAAGATTCAAATTTTCAGTTTAAGGAAAGAAACTTCAGTAAAAATACTACACATTTAGTAACAAATACATTTATATGTTTATACTTCCTAAACTTATTTGTACTCTTTTTGTGTTTCTCTGTGGCTGAAAAACACTTTAAACTGCATATATTTGTACACAAAGACAGATTTAATGTAGATTAGGATTATTACCGCTGTTTACCACCAATTTACTGCGAGTATTACAACTTTTGCTCGTACTTTCACAACAACTACCACCAAAAGTACTAAGAAGTAATGTGAGTTACCATGGTCCGCCAGGCAGCTGTGCAGTACGAACAGCAGTAGAACAGCAGCTGGTTTAGATGTTGGTTCCACCATGATCCAGACCTCCAAGCAGAACCTCAGAACCAAATCCAGCAGACTCTGTGTCCAGTCTGTCTCTCGGCCTCGGCCTGTGTCTCTCTCTCTCTCTCTCTGTGTGGGGGGGTATTGATCGAAGGGTCAAAGTATCGCACATGTTTAATGTGAATCCTCAACATGTTTACTTTGACTCACCGGGCTGCGTTCAGGACAACAAGAGCTCTCTGATGCAGGACGAGTGCACACGTGCGACTCATGTGGACGTATAACCTGGTGGTAATCCTAATAATTGATTATAAGATTGTACAAACTTGTGTACAAATATGTGCAACTTAAAGTATATCAAAGTAAAGTATACAGCCACAGAAAGAGTCAAAAGAACATTAGGATGCAGAAGAAGTATAAGTATAAAAGTATTTGTTCCACAGATGATGGTGGAGGTTCTTCTCTTTCTTTAGGTTGATCAAAAGTCTGTTCTGATTTTCTAATCTTGTTTACTTATTGATTCATCAAATAGTTCCTCATTTCAATGAAAATGTTGCCAATTTTGATAGTTTGACAAAGTAAACTTCTTTTACAGCTGATTTG
Source organism: Micropterus salmoides (assembly GCF_014851395.1). NCBI lineage: Eukaryota > Metazoa > Chordata > Actinopteri > Centrarchiformes > Centrarchidae > Micropterus > Micropterus salmoides. Next base: position 3,922,462 of record NW_024040040.1, read on the forward strand.
TTAAATAAAACTGCTTTATTGTACAAAAACTATTATATGTCTGAAAGTAAGGTATCAGGAACAGTATATTTTATAATTAGACATAAAAAATGTGGAAAGATTTTGAAGAAATTAGAAAATACTTCTGTATATTAGTCACGCAGCTTTAAACAAAGTAATGATTTAGCTTTTTTTTTACTGCCATTGGTTGCTCAGTACATTAAATCTTTATTATTAATATTTTATTTAGTTGTTTAGATAATATCAAAAACGTACATTATAATTGATTCTCAGAAAAACACACGTAACAAATGCAGGCAGTTTGTTATAGTGAGTCTCCAAGAACAGGTGAAAGTGTCCTTGGTATTTTTCACCTGCAGGGTTTCTACCTGTTGGTGGCGCCAGAGGAAATGTCGACACGTCATTAAAGGAATCATAAATGTGAAGTTGGCTGACAGGAAATCACAGCTGTGTGACCGTCCGGACTTTTGTTCCCGAGCTGTTTAGAAAGACGTCACCTGTGTAAAGGAACGCCTGCTCAGGTCAGAGTTCAGGGTCACGTCACGGGGTCAGACCCCGTCACCTCCCCTCGGCTCGCACCTGTAAACCTCAGCAGCTCAGACACCAAATAAATCCGCAACACCACGGGAACAAAGTGAAGCGATCAAAAGAGAAATACAGAGTTTAAACAGAGAAGCTGAAGCTCTACTGACAGTTTCTGTCTGATTGACACAACTCACAGCAAATATTTACTCAGGTACTGTGAGGTGAAAGTCTGCCGGGCAAACACAGGGAAGAAGTACTCACAGTATAGTAATACAACAGGGTAGAAATACAAGTTAAAGTCCTGCATTTAAAATAGTATTGGCACCCAAATATCCTTAAAGTACCAAATGAAACAGTACTCATTATGCAGAATAGCCCATTTCATAATGTTTATTATATTATTATATTATAATTATTAATGTGTTCATCATTTTAATGTTGCATCTGCATGGTTTTACTTTAAATACTGCTGTGCAGTTTCACCTGTAATTATATTTATTTTATATTACTGATCTGAGTATGTCTGTTAACACTGGGAGTCACAAATTACACTGCACACTGTGTACATTTAACCGAGTACTGTACTTAATTACAAATTAGAGGAATTTGTACTTTACTTGAGTATATTTCAAGTAGAAATTTAAATTGAAGACTTCTACTTTTAGTGGGGTAATATTTAGCAAGGGTATGTGTACTCAAGTACAGAATTTGTGTACTTCATCCGCTGCTGTTTTTACAGCACCTTTTAAACCAAAGTTACAAATGCTTTTCTCCAAAGCCACTTAGAATTGTGTCAGAGGTCTCAAACCTCTGGAGCAGCTAGAGGTTAAGTGTCTTCCTTAGACAGACAATATGGTGAATATCACAGCGGGAATCGAACCTAGTTGAGGGACGTGTGTTGCCCACTGTACCATCACCACCCCTTTATCACCACCACTTTGTAGTAAAAACAAAAAAAAGTAAAGAAAACTCAGAACATAAAATATATTAAACAAGATAAAATAATTGTTCAACAAACACCAGGATTTATTGGGACATACAGTTGTGTGTCGTCTGTGTAGAATGAAAATCTGTATTGTATAAGAAATAAGAGGGGACCCAGAATTGACCCCTGGGCAGTGGCGGCTCCAGCCCAATCTCTCAGGGGGGCAATTAATAATAACTAATGATTCAGTTATTAGCTTAGCCTCTGGCATTTTACGGAGCATAAATTAGCCTAGTAGGCGATTTACAACCAGACTGAATTTGCCCCAAAAGAGGCGGGACTCCCCGGAACACGACTTGATTGATTGGACAGCGATATTCAGAGTCAAACTGTCTGTCGAAAACAGTCACAGCTAACTAACAGTGTGGTAGTGAGTGTGAGAAAAATCCCCTGCCTTTCCCGGTTTGGCGGGGCGTCGCCCTAATGAACAAGCCGCCCTGCCCCTGGGGGACCCCACAGAAGATCATATGGTCAAACCCAGTTCTAACCTGAGAGTCTGGATTGTAAGAAATTAGTCAGATAAAAGGTATTTAACCTTTAATCAGTTTAGTTCTGTGGGAGAAACAGTGGTTACAGGTGTACCTCTCCAGGGCAGCAGGTGGCGGTGACGCACTTTAACGTGCGCTGTCAGCTGCCGTTAAAGCTGAAAGCGAAGAAGAAGCGGCGCTAACAATGGCAGCTTCCACGGAGTTACGGATGGATCACCTCCCTTCAGACCCGCTGCTGCACATTTTATCCTTCCTGGGCTTCAGGGACCTGATCCAGTATGTATCTGACCCCGCAGCCCGGTCACACAGTAAACAATGTTTGTTTTCTTTAAGGAGCAGAGACGTAAACACGCTGCAGGCTAGCGGCTGCTGCTCGGCTAGCAGGCTGCTAACAACAACATCAACTACTTCAGGCAGCTTGCTAAGCTTAGCATCAGAGCTAGCTGCTGATTTAGCGACAAATTCACACAGAGAGGAAGAAAAAGAAGCTGTCAGCTGATTACAGCAAATAATTAATTACACTCAGACCCGAGCTGCAGCTGTCAGGTAGCACCGAGCTAACAGGCAGCTAGGATAAGATAACGATCTACAGTTAGCACCCGTTAGCTGCATGCTAACAGCTGCATGCTAACAGCTGCAAGCTAACAGCTGCTAGCAGTTTGTTTACGTTTGTTTCATGTCGTTAAAGAGTCTGCAGTAAAAGTACACAAGTATTCTGTTGCATGTCGTTAAAGAGTCTGCAGTAAAAGTACACAAGTATTCTGTTTCATGTCGTTAAAGAGTCGGCAGTAAAAGTACACAAGTATTCTGTTGCATGTAGTTAAAGAGTCTGCAGTAAAAGTACACAAGTATTCTGTTTCATGTCGTTAAAGAGTCTGCAGTAAAAGTACACAAGTATTCTGTTGCATGTAGTTAAAGAGTCTGCAGTAAAAGTACACAAGTATTCTGTTGCATGTAGTTAAAGAGTCTGCAGTAAAAGTACACAAGTATTCTGTTTCATGTCGTTAAAGAGTCTGCAGTAAAAGTACACAAGTATTCTGTTTCATGTCGTTAAAGAGTCGGCAGTAAAAGTACACAAGTATTCTGTTGCATGTCGTTAAAGAGTCTGCAGTAAAAGTACACAAGTATTCTGTTTCATGTCGTTAAAGAGTCTGCAGTAAAAGTACACAAGTATTCTGTTGCATGTCGTTAAAGAGTCTGCAGTAAAAGTACACAAGTATTCTGTTGCATGTAGTTAAAGAGTCTGCAGTAAAAGTACACAAGTATTCTGTTGCATGTCGTTAAAGAGTCTGCAGTAAAAGTACACAAGTATTCTGTTGCATGTCGTTAAAGAGTCTGCAGTAAAAGTACACAAGTATTCTGTTGCATGTCGTTAAAGAGTCTGCAGTAAAAGTACACAAGTATTCTGTTGCATGTCGTTAAAGAGTCTGCAGTAAAAGTACACAAGTATTCTGTTGCATGTCGTTAAAGAGTCTGCAGTAAAAGTACACAAGTATTCTGTTGCATGTAGTTAAAGAGTCTGCAGTAAAAGTACACAAGTATTCTGTTGCATGTCGTTAAAGAGTCTGCAGTAAAAGTACACAAGTATTCTGTTGCATGTAGTTAAAGAGTCTGCAGTAAAAGTACACAAGTATTCTGCCTGCCTGCCGTGTTCATCAGTACATTGATCAGTACGAGTACTTTCCTGTGTTTTGCTGTGTAGTTGCAGTTTTGTCAGCAGGAGGCTGAACGAGTTGTACAAACACAACCCGCTGTGGAAACCGCTCTGCTCCAAACACTGGCTGCTGACAGAGTGAGTACTTCACGAGTACTTCACGAGTACTTTTAACAGTCTTCCTGTAGGTGATTAGCGTAGCTTAGCATAAAGAGTGGAAGCGGGGGGAATCGGCTAGCCTGGCTCTCTCTGATGTGTGTGTGTGTGTGTGTGTGTGTGTGTGCGTGTGCGCGCAGTGCGGACCGGCTGCAGAGCGGCGTGTCCTGGTTCTGTCTGTTCAAACAGTACTACAGGGACCTGGGCCGCTACATCCAGTACTACCCGGTTCTGAAGAGGGCCTGGGAGCAGCTGAAGAGCTTCCTGCAGCAGAGGTGTCCTCGCATGATCGCATCGCTCAAAGGTGACGCCACCTGCTGGTGGAGACTGGTACCGCCAGAGTACTGAGCTGCAGTCCTACGTACATAAATATTCCTTTCACTCCAGGTGCTTCATGATCAGGACACAGACCCGGTGCTAAACCATTTTTAGGACAGTAAAACTTATCTGAGTGCCGTTTTTGTGAAGCCGGAGAGTCATGAAAAATTCAGTAAGAAGTCTAAATGTAGATGAAACAAACGAGCCTTTTATTATTAATGAATAGCGTCTTCACACTCATTTCACCGTCTCTGAAGGCAAATCAATTATTAATGCGCAAGTTTCTGCTTTTACCGACCAACAAATGTCAAATGTTTGAGATTTGCTTGCACTGATTATTAGAAATGTCTTTCCGTGAAGAAGCTGTTGCGTGGGCAGCAGGTTGTTCCTGGCTCGGCCACAGTGAAGCCTGAAATCTGTTCTTTAAAGTATAATGTTAGTATAATAATATATTTACAGCCTGACAGATAGTTTATCACATTCAGCTGTTTCACTAAGGCGAGGCGTCGCGTTGGGTTTATGTTCTGCTGGCTCCACAGCTCTGTTAGAAACTCTCTCACCCCGGTGGTTCGTTTTGTTTTCCTTTTATCGAGGGAAACATTTCGTCTACGGAGAGACTGCATGGCTCACTGGTGTGTTTGTTTTCCTCCTCAGAGGGCGCCACAGAGGTGGAGCTTAACGACATCGAGGCTCAGATCGGCTGCAGACTCCCAGACGACTACCGCTGCTCGTACCGGATCCACAACGGACAGAAACTGGTGATCCCGGGGTCCGTACCTGTCTGGGGGAGGCCCCTGACTCTGTGTCTGTGTGAGCGTGGCCCCTGACTCTGTGTCTGTCTGGGGGAGGCCCCTGACTCTGTGTCTGTGTGAGGGAGGCCCCTGACTCTGTGTCTGTGTGAGGGTGGCCCCTGACCCCGTGTCCCCTGTGTCCCCTCAGGCTGATGGGCAGCATGTCCCTGTCTGTGTGAGCGTGGCCCCTGACCCCGTGTCCCCTGTGTCCCCTCAGGCTGATGGGCAGCATGTCCCTGTCTAACCACTACCGCTCGGAGGTCCTGCTGGACGTGGAGACGGCGGCCGGAGGTTTCCAGCAGAGGAAGGGCATGAGGCGCTGCCTGCCGCTCACCTTCTGCTTCCACACCGGACTCAGCCAGTACATGGCGCTGCAGCCCGCCGAGGGCCGCAGGATGTTCGAGAGCTTCTACCCCTGCCCCGTCCGTAACCTTCCCGTCTCTAAATAAAAGTGCTTTACAGAGAGGGAGTTAAAGAGCAGAGTGATTTAGAAATGTCGTCTTGTTCAGCTGTGACGTTCTGAGTCAAAGTATTTTTGTAAAACGTGTGATCAGCAGGCAGTTGGACAGGCGGTCTAAAGCTCCTCGTGTCTCTCTGCCCTTCAGGATCAGACGGCTCAGGATCCTTCAGCCATCGACATGTTCATCACAGGTCCGTTCATCGTGTCCTCCGAGAGGCTGAAACTCACATTTCAACCAGAGATGAGAGTCACATCCATGCTAACTGTTACTGGGACTGTGCGCTCCTTTCAGGTTCCTGTTTCTCGGAGTGGTTCACCGCCTACGTCCACCACGTCGTCTCGGGAGACTATCCAATCATCAGAGACCAGATCTTCAGGTAACACACCTGCACACCAACAGTTTATTTCTTATTTATTTTTAATTAATTTATATTTATTTTTATTTTTACATTTTATTTATTTTATTTCTTTATTTTAAAAAATTTATTTATTTGTAATTTATTTAATTATTTTATTTTTACATTTTTATTTATTTTATTAATTTATTTTTAATTATGTATTTTTTTATTTTTTTATATTTAAAAATTTTATTAATTTATTTTTAATTTATTTTATTAATTTATTTTTTTTTACATTTTTATTAATTTATTTGTAATTTATTTATATTTTTACATTTTTATTAATTTATTTATATTTTTACATTTTTATTAATTTATTTGTAATTTATTTATTTGAGCTTCCTGTTTCGTCTTTTCGTTGCGCTTGTGTCTGCAGGTACGTGCACGATAAGGGCTGCGTGTCGACCACCGGCGACATCACCGTCTCCGTTTCCACCGCCTTCCTGCCAGAGCTTTCCTCCGTCCATCCGCCGCACTTCTTCTTCACCTACCGCATCAGGTACCCGCCTCGCCGTCCCTCGCCTCGCCTCTCCGGTCGCGTGTCGCTGCCGTGTTTTAACCAGCGTGTGTTTGCAGGATAGAGATGTCGAGCGGCGCGCCGCCCGAAGCCGCCTGTCAGCTCGACAGCCGCTACTGGAAAATCACCACCTCCGACGGCAACGTGGAGGAGGTTCAGGGGCCCGGCGTGGTCGGTACGCTGCTCGCATCACACGCAGCCAGCTGTTTATTTTTGATAACCCTGTTTATGTCGAATGTTTGAAATTCCTCACCTGTGAGACAAAGAGAGGCCGATCGTGACTGTCTGTGTGCGCAGGAGAGTTTCCCGTCATGACGCCGGGGAAAGTCCACGAGTACGCGAGCTGCACCACCTTCTCCACGCCGTCAGAGTACATGGAGGGCCACTACACCTTCCACCGGCTGGGTAACGTCCGCTCACTGCAGTAAACTCTGTCTCTGCGCTGCGGCTGGTCTCATGTTTGTTTCTCTCGTAGCCAACAAAGAGGAAGTTTTCCACGTGGCCATCCCTCGCTTCCACATGGTGTGCCCGCCCTTCAGAGAGCCGCCGGGCCGAACGGTAAGCGATTATCACACGACGTCCCGCCAACTGGTTAAGATTGTTCAGAGCTCTTTTAATAAACTGCTCCCGTGACACCGTCCAGATGAAGGTTCATCTCAGTTTATTATAATCTGGAGTTTTGATTTCCATGAGCTGAAATCATCAAAATGGGGGAAAAAGGCCTGAAATATTTGACTTAATGTGGAACGAGTGCAGAATTTATGAAAGATTCACTGTCTGGACTAAATTACGGGAGATGCGTCTGTAAAGAGCGCAAAATATTAAAAATGTAGTTTTAACATCTTATTTCACATGTTGTTGGTTTTTTTCAGTCATTCATTTTTTAAATTATTCCAGAACACACAAAATAAACGTTTGACAGCTGCTCCGTATTTTTAATATTTTTATTCCCGTCTGAATGAATAAATCAGAACTTTGCTCCCAAAAAGACGCCGAGCTTTAAACAGACTTTATATTTACTGCACTTAAGTACAAATTAGAGGTATTTGTACTTTACTTGAGTATCTTCTGTTCACGCCACTGTCCACTTCCTCTCGGAGGGAGATATTCACTTTGTACTTCACCACATCAGTACTTTTACTGCGGCAAATACTTCCTAAAAACCAGGTCGCTCCTCTTCAGCTCAGACTCGTAATTAAAAAATAAATTCTTACTCCTGCAGCAGAAGGCGTCGACCAGTTACACGCCTCGCCTCGACGACCACGACGATGACGGCGAGTTCTGCGACGGAGACGGCGACGACTTCGGCGACCTGAGAGGAATCAACATGGCCGCCTTGGAGGGAGCGTGGTGCCCGCGACACATCTGACCTCACGGCCGCCACCTGCTGCGGCGTCGCCCGGGGCAACCAGACGGACTGTCAGCCATTCAGGTCCGACGACACTAAAGCCTCCTCGTGGCCTGACTGACTGACGGACAGCAGGGGATTCTGGGACATGTAGTACCTCACAGGGGACAGGAGGCTGTGGACGAGGTGTTATTAAAAAGATGTGCTACTCTTTCTTGTTACGATGTGAAACAGTTTAAATAAGCTCGGACCGACGGGACGATGACCTCGTGGGTTTGGACACAAGATGGCCGCCGCCGGTTGCTGCAACTTCCTTTCTAGACTTTGTGGGCCAATCAGGAGCGAGCCGGAGCTTTTTATAAGACGCTCCTGGTGTGAATGTTGATCTGATGTTTAAGGTTTGGTGCGGTTCCTCCGTCAGAAGGTTCTTTAAAGGTTCTTTCCCACAGCAGGAACCCGGGGGGGGGGGGCGGGTTTCATCCTCCGAGCGCCCAACCGCCAGAATCCAGACAACACGACAGACGACTTGATGACAAAATGGCGTCAGAGTTGCCTTAAAGCCCTTGGCGGCAGTTTGTTGGTTTTAAGCCCCAGGTTTCGTCTTTCAGGCTACATGCAGCCTGGCCCGACTCGGGTTGTGTTGGCTGCGTGCAGCCTGAGAAGACACGCTCAGCGCTAAGATAAACGCTTTCACCTCCTGGATCGACGATGTTAGCCACGCTAGCGGCTAATCTGTAATGTCTCGACGAGGATTTAGATAAAATTCACACACACTGGACTGATGAGGTTAATGTGGCGCTCTACTACGATTTAGAGCTACTTGTACTTCACGGTACTTCATACTACTTCTCTACGTTTGACGGCCTCGGAGACTTTGCAGACCCGACTTTTCGTCTGGCGCCACCGTGAGGACAAAGTTTGACTTAACCGCTAATTAGCAAATGTCAGCACGCTAGAAACGCTAAACTACGATGGTGAACGTTAGCTTACGCTATCACTGCTGTACTCCTGGTTGATGCGATCGTGACGTCACAGCAGCTCGACCAATCATGACCGACGACTCGTTCCTGCGGTGGGAAAGGCTTTAAAGACGAGGTGTTCCTCATGTAATCCCTGATTAATCATGTTTTTTGTTTGCTGATGGCGGGCGGCGTGCGACCATGTAGTAGAAAGCTTGTTTTTAGTTTGTGCAGAAGAAGAAGAGGGGGCTGTCGGCGTTTTGTGCTCGGTGCTTCACATTGTTAATCGCATAAAGCAGATTTTCTTTCTTCTCTCTCTCCGTTGGACGGACGTGTCGTCGCTCTCTGATGTGATTGGTGGGTTTGTTTTGTATGTTTGGCTAAATAAACAACAAATGTTCATCGCTGCAGAGTCGACGTTTACTGTCGGTAATGTACTGCAGTTTTGAGGTACTTTATTGTACTTGATTTATTTGACAGCAGATTGAGGCTGCTGAGCTCCACCTTAACATAATATAGATTTATTATTCAGCATCATGAGTACTTTTGGTATTTAAAGTATATTTTGATGCTGATACTTTTACACACGACAGGAAACACTTTTTAGAGATAATCTAATCGTTTTTTTTCCCACTTATTTCCACTCAGTTATGTAGGAAATGGAGGACGGAGTCAAAAGCAAACATTTATACAGGAAAAAAGCTCAGTAAATAAACATCATCCTATTAAATGCACCAAAAATACATTAAAAAAATTGTTAATTAAATTGACATCTCTTTTAAGTTGCTTCTTTATTGATTCACATTTGTATTAATTACCTTATTTATTTTAATTACCTGTATAATCTTTTAAAATCTTTTTATTTATGCCTGTATTATTCTTCCTTTGCATTTTCTATCCTATTTATTTATATAAATGTTTTATTTAAAGAAGCAACTTAAAAGAGAAGAATTTATCTCATTGTATAATTTAATTCCTACATTTATTTTTTATGTATTTTTGGTGCATTTAATAGGATGTTTGTTTATTTACTGAGCACTTTATTATTTTTGTTTTCTTTGTCCTCCATATAGACGAAACATTGTATAAACTAGTTATTTCTAATTATTAAAACCATTTATACACTGATTTGTTTCAATAAGTCAATCACTAATAATATTTTCTTTTTTTATCAAGTATTGACTCTTCACGTAGATGCATGGAACCTTTTGAGGCACGTGTATCATCCGATGACCTAAACCCAACAGGAAGTCTGCCATTTTGATGTAAAAGTGCCATTTTGGATTCTTTTTTGGTCGTTTACAGCCTCCGTACTTTAACCAACTCCTCCTGCAGAATTAATCCAATATACTTCAAATATTCGCTGACCAATCTAAAGGCATTGATGATGAAAGCTCGTGCTATCTGTGTGTTTTCGTCAAAGGGCTTGACTGGCGTGGCACAAAAAATGTATGATCGGCCGCGTCGAACGCTTCAATTTAAATTGAATTACTGCTAATGTTTCTTGTGTTTATTGTTGTCGCCGTAACCTTTTTTATGCCGCTGTCTTGGCCAGGCCGCCCTTATGAAAGAGTTGAAATAAAAAATACATAAATAGATTGTTAGTTTAAGAAAAGTTCAGTTTGGGGTCCCGTAAGACAATAAAACCTCCTCAAGACAATAATGAGAACTCAGTAGAAAACCACTTTATTCAGACGTTTGGTCTCGTTTAGGTCGACTTTACAAACCTGGACCTGATCATGTGAAACTGAAAACGGTGCTTTCTAACTGTAAACAACAGGAGTCCTTCAGTCCTCCTCATCATCCTCCTCCTCCTCCTCTTCCACTATCACCCTCCCTCTCCTCCTCCTCTTCCTCCCTCTCGTCTCCTTCCTGTCCTCAATCTCCTCCTCCTCCTCGTTCTCCTCCTCCTCGGCCTCCCCTGCTCCTCCTCCTCCTCCCCCTCCTCCTCCCCCCTCCTCCCCTTGCTCCCGGGCGTTGCAGCGGCTGCAGTGCCTCCTGAAGCCTCCCAGGAAGTGGGACCTGAAGCAGCAGAAGGGGCAGGCGTAGCGTCCGGGCCGGTGAGCCGCTCGGACGTGCTGCTGCAGCCGGCTGGGCAGGAAGAAGGAGCGCTTGCATTCCTTGCAGCTGTACGGACGCTCGACGTCGTGGCTGCGCACCACGTGACTGATGGCAAAACCTGCAAGATCAAGGGCAGGGAGAGACTGACCCACAGGTACACCTTTAAAGTGATGAACACTTTGATCAATAAATATAATCCAACAATACTGAGATATATATATATGTATATATAGTACTCTGAATCAGGCCGTTCTGCAACTGAGTACTTGTACTCGTGGTATTTAAAGTATATCTTGATGCTGATACTTTTACTCACGATAGGAAACACTTTTTAATGATAATCTGACCCGTTTTTTCAGGGTTTATATTCAGTTTTTTGGAAGAAAAACTGTTTGGATTCACACGAAACGTCGTACAAACTACTTTTATCTGCCGTCCACACAGCAGCAGGGTTGGGAGGCCTGATATCAGAGGTGGAAATTTACTGCAGTACTGTATTTAGTACACATTGGATACTTTTCTCATGCCACTTTCTACTCAACTGTATCTCATGTACATCTTGTACTCGAAAATTAATCAACAACTATTTTGATCTAAGGCTGCACAATAAAACTCCAACAATAATTATCGCAATATAATTTTTTCCAATAATAATATAATAAATGTTCATTATATATTCAATCATTTTATTCACTTTAATCATCACAGATTTTTTATTAAGATGTTTATTTTGTTGAAAATAGATTTTCTCACAATTGTTTTGAATGTTCTGCCTCAGATTTGTGAAGTGCGTAAAGTTTAAACCCCAACTAACCATCAGGTTTCCTCAACTTTCACTCGGGAGCAAAAATCTGCCTGTAAACTAAATAAATAAATAATAGATTTGATATTTATCCTGATAATTATCGATATCGGAAGACATGAAACTTTTGATCGTGGTAACATTTTGTATCGTCCAGCCCTACTTTGATCGTTTAAATCATTTTTCATATAAAACTTTTAATTGTTGCAGCTTGATGAATGTGAAGATTTGATCTATGACCCAGCTGTCTGCGGTTCAGTTGCATTGTGGGTAATGTAGGCAGGAGAGTGTGTGAAATAATAAAGAAGCTATTTGGTTCTTGACATGACGCATGAACGGACGCCACTGAAAGGAATCCTGAAGAGCGGCCTGCATCAGAAAGACAAACAGCAGCGTCGCTACCTTTCAGTTTGGTCTTCCAGCCACAGATCAGACAGACGAAGCGGTTGGAGGTGAAACGGACCACTTTGGCCGTGGCCTCCATCTCCTCCCTCAGCAGCTCTCCGCTCAGCCCGGCCGCCGCCTCCTCCTCCTCAGCCGCCGCCCCGCCGCCCTGCGCCTGTTTGAGGACAGCCGTGTCCCGGCGGACGGCCTGCGAGGCGTACGCTTTGGGGATGTCGTGCTTCCTCACCACGTGGTTGATGCCCAGACCTTTCAGCTTGGTCTTCCAGCCGCAGATGAGGCAGCAGTAACCGGCGCCGTCGAACATCAGCACGCTTTCACCGCCTTCGCTGTCTGCTTTGGCCGACTCCGGTCTCTGAGAGGCGCCAACTTCACCACGCCCCTCCTCTTCCTCCTCCTCCTCAGCCTCACTGTTCCTCTTTCTTTTGAGAGCGTCCTTCCCTTCCTCCTTCTCCCCCTCCTCCCCTTCCTCTCCCGTCTTCTCCGCCCCCTCCTCCGCTGTCTCCTCCTCCCCTTCCTCCCCCGTCTTCTCCTCCTCCTCCTCCTCCCCTTCCTCTCCCGTCTTCTCCTCCCCCTCCTCCCCCCCTCCCCCCTCCCTCTCGTCCATGCAGTGTTTGGAGATGATGTGTTTGTACAGCTTGGTGAAGTCCCGGCAGGTGAAGAAGCAGTCGGAGCAGTGGAACAGCCGGGCGGTGCTCTGGTACAGCACGATGTTTCCCAGGCGACCCACCGCCACGTCGTCCAGGCAGGACGGGTGAGACGCCGCCGTGTGGGACAGCTGGTGGGCGTGGCTCTTGGAGAAATGGCCGCAGAAGGGGCACTGCAGGTGAGCCGCGACGCCGCCGCCCGCTTCACCGCGAGTTTGTTTGATGACAGACATGGCTGCTCCTACAGAGGCTGGACAGAGATCGATAAAGTTCATTCAAACACAGTCAGAAACTTTAACAGACAAACCAAGAGACTCAAATTATTATCAAGACAAAGAATTTAGAGATGAAGTCAACTACTGATCATTTTAATCATAGTTTTTCAAGCAAATCTGGCAGAAATTCAGTTTCCGGTTTCCTAAATGTGAATATTTTCTTGTTTTTTTTTTTCGGGTTTTAAAATAAGACGTTTCACTGACCAGAACAACAGTTGGCGGATTAATCGAGAGTGAAAACAGTTATGAAATAAACTTTCTTTCTGGTGTTGGGTGGTAACTTTGTGACCTCAGTACCGTACGTTCTCAAATAGTGGCCGGGGCCTTTAATTAGCTGAGCTGCAGGAGAAACCAGGCTTCTATTAGAGACTGCCTTTGATTCATGGTGCGTTCAATTTAACACGGGAAGTCGCAGTTTCCGAGTTGATAATTTGCATTGAAACGCCGCCATCAGTCGGATTCCTAACTCCGAAAGTCGGGAGAACCTCGCCAACCCGACCTCAAAATCCACGATGGCTGCTCTGAGCATCAACAGTAGTGGAAGCTGAGTCTCATTAAAAACAGCCCTGTCCAACTCGTAGCTGCGGCGTTTGTATGTGCAAAATACCGCCCGATGCGTCCTTATCAGCACTGGAACGCCGTCCCTCGGCTGTGACGTCATTCCCAGCTCCGACTTCCGAGGTGAATGGAACGCACCATTAGATCAGTACGAAGCTCCCGTTAGAGAATCATTTCCTAATGAGGCTTTTATTGTGAAACATTTGCAGGATGTGCGGGATTAAATGACGACGAAGCAGAAAGTATCAGAATGTTTGACTGATGAATATAAAGATAAATTTATTTGAAAGCATATTGTTCTGAAACGGTGTTGCAGAGGTGGCAGACAGTAATTTAACTTGTCCTCATGTAAATTTACACGTGTGAGCATCTTAATTTGAAGTGCGAGTCGTCACGTAAACATTCTAACATCTGATAACGACCATCAGGTTCATCATCCTCACCATCATCATCATCGTTCTCCTCCTCCTCATCATCAAGAACAACAAGTTCATTGTTAAATAGCTCCTCTTCGTCTTCCTCCGCCTCCTGGGCCGCCTGGCACCAGTTCTCCCAGCTCTGCTGTCGGAGCCGGGTCAGGGCCTCCCGCCCGGCGGCGCAGGGCTGCCCCTCCCTGAAGCAGAGGATGAGGTCGTCCTCGCTCCCGTCACTTTTCACGGACAGTCCGCAAGCTTTGAACGACTCTCTGATCATGTCCTTGTCCAGCTTGTCCCAGGCTGCGACCACCCAGTCCACCAGCAGGCGGCGTGCGGGGGCTTTCAGGTTCCCACCGGCGGCGTAGTCCTTATCGGCGTCCCCGGCCGCCCACCGATCGTAGGCGTCGTGCAGACTCTGCTTGAAGGGCTGGTTCCACATCACATCGGGGGCTTGGACGTATTTAGTGCCGCCTCCCGGGATCTCCGCTGTCGTGATGTTGTAGCCGCGTTTCAGTTCAGCTTTGGTGGCGGCTCCGATGTGACAGCGGTACGAGTCCCACACCAGGAGCCGCGGCGTGGCGTTGAACTTCCCCACCACGGACTGGAGCCAGTCTGCGGTGAGGGCGTCGTTCATCCAGCCGTTCACTGACGAGGAAATGACCGCGCCAGAGACGTGCTGCTGCATCGCCATCGCTTCCACAGCGCCCCCTCTGAACACGATGTACGGCTTCAGTTTGGTGCCGTCGGCCTTGGCGGCGAGGACAACGGTGAGATGGCTGTCCTCGGGTCCTGTGGCTTTCGGGGCCGCGCCGTTCACACCTTCTGCAGCCGGGGACGCCGTGTGAAACCAAACCGTGGCCTCGTCCATCGCAATGATGTCGCTCTCTAAGATCCCTTTCGAGCGGACCGCCTTTCCGATGTAGTCGACAAACGAAACCAGTTTCTCGGTGAGTAGATTCGGATCTTTCGGGGTCATGGTCGTGCGGCGCCGAAGTGAGAGGTCGTTGCGCTTTAGAAATCTTTGTAGCCAACCCGCGCTAGCCACAAACATCTTGCCTCCGTCGCTCACCGAGGGGTAGATCTCCAGCGCTTTATGTTTGATCATATTTCTTGACACTCTGTCATGTTTGTCCCGCATCGAGTAGATCCACTCTGAAAGCCTTTCCTCCAGCTCCACGCTAAGCTTCTTCCTCCCGCCTCCGGTTAGCCGCGCCCTCCCCTTGTCGGCCAATAGCAGCTCGTCCTTCTGTTTACGCCAATCCCTGATTCTTTTTGAGTCGATGTTGAAGTACTTTGCCGTTTTCTCGCTTGAATGTGTCTCCGCGTACTGCAAAACCCTCTCTTTGAATTTGAAATCAAATTTCCGTCTGGGCGCCATGCTCCTCAAGTTCGCCCCTCTACTGCGTGCTGGAAAATTCAGTGGCCCGTACGGACATTAACACGCACACACCCGCAGTGACTGAAAAAGGACAATAACACTTCAGATGAGTAATCCAGAACAACAATGTGTTGAAACACCATGATTATACTGAATTTATTAAAGGTTCAGTGTGTAAGCTTTAGTGGCATCTAGTGGTGCATTCACTGTCCCATTTCCTGAGTTGTGAACTTGTTTTTTTCTGACTCCAGTGTGTGTTCAGGTGCTCTTAAGTAGAATCAACACGGACGCTACTACAAAGATGTGTTGGATTAACATTATCAGAGCCTATAAACAACGTGCAGACATCAGGTAGCGACGAAACGCGCTCTGTAGAGCAGTGTGTCCGTTTGGGATACTGTATAAAAAAACATGCTGACCTCCATGTAAGAGGACCTGCGGTGTGTGCAGATAGGTAAGTAATAAAAACATTCATTATGTAAGGTCTTTACACACCACTGAAAACATAGTTATGGATCTTATACTGCAGTTCTGACAATAGATCCTCAGAAATATTACACACTGGACCTTTACGTTAAAGCCATGGAAATGTAGATTAAGCTCGGTTGGCATGCCGAATATGATTATGAGTTTATCCACACGACCATCATTTGAGAAAATACGGTATTTCTAAAATCCTGGCTAAATCCTGGTGATGAGCTTGATTCACTACTTTCTGATGCTGCACAGGCTAAAATATTAATTGAAAAACCATCAGTACTGATTGAATGAAGCCCTACATGAGATGTTATGATGGTCTCAAGAGCCAGTTACTATTTATGTTCAGCTGATAAACTCGAGCCACAGAAACAAACCGTTCACCAGACTTCGTTCACATTATCGCTGTTTTACCAAACTAAAATAAATAGTGGGGACAACATGACTCGTTCAAAAATGAGACTTGTCTCATCATAAATTCGCTGCTTCCCGTGTTATTCCGGGTTAGTCCCGGGATTGTAACTATAATGTAATAACGGTAAACATCCCGGTTTCTGCAGCAGGCTGTGGAACAATGGAATAACGGACCGCTGCAGGCTAATTTAACATCCAGGCTAACGCGCTTTAAAACAACACTTGCGCAGCCAACTGCCTCTACCGCCGAATGTGTTTATGTTTAAAAAAAGCTGCTCAACCGGAACTGACGGATAATCATTCGGGAAAATAATTTTAAATGTGTTAAACCTTCATGTTTACATGTTTAGACCGGACCCACCGATTAGCTTCAGCCCGCTGAGAGGCTAACGCTCACTTCCTTGTTTACCTAAAGCACAGCCAATCGGCTCGCTTCGGCAGTCTGGCGATTGACCAATCGCTGCAATCACGTCAACCGAGCTCTCTGTCCCCCACTAGCCACAAGTATCGCGAGATCTCAGCCCTGCTTTAAATTAACAGGTTTTTCTTTGTTGTGATCGCTTAATAGATGCTAGAACCTGCAAATAACCCGGATTTTAATAATAATATTACAAATAAATGAACAAATACAACTGATATACTCTAGTACTATACATGAACTTTGACCCACACTCACATTGATCAGTAATTAAGAGATTTTAAAGCAGCTGAGTGGTTTGTTTCCTGCTGTAGTAACCAAATGAAATCTATTTTCTGTTATGTAACAACATTAAGCAACCTCAAACACAGACAGAATATTATAATAGATGCTGCTGAGTAACTGGGTTATACTGTGTGTGGATCCAGGGCAGACTAAGGTGATTAATGAAGCTATTTTTATCTGGAGAGGCAAACACCTGCCGAGGAGCAGCAGCAGACTTCAGTCTTCCACCACCCATTTCGGTGCGACATCATGTTTCCGTCAGGTGTGTGTGATGCTTGGTTGGTTGGTTGCCAGGTGACAGTTGTCAGAGGTACACAGGTACTGCAACACGGTGATTTAACACGCAACAAAGTGCTTTTACTCAAGTTTACTTCTCGAGACTCCAAATAGGCTTCTTTCCTAACTTACTCGCATCACAGTGAAACTTTACAAGCTAAATGTAAACATTAAAATAAAAGCTTTTTGGTTTTTATTCTTTCATCTGCAAAATAGATATTTCCTCATTAAATATGTGCTGATTTTCATATCACACAAATTCATATTCCAGCACATTGATAACAGTCAGATCAATTATTTGGTTTTATTGTGATAATAAACCAAAAAGCATTTACAGAACGTTTTATCACTTTGGTTTTTTTCAAAATAAACCGCTGACCTGTTGTTATGGACACTTTTTTGCACACATTTACAGATAAAATGAGAACGATAGAATATATTTAATCAAACCTCTGTAAAGTCCCCGCTGGAAGAATCTGTGTAACATTATGATGTCTCTGCATTGAAGGGCGAGGAAAAGATTAGTTAACAGAAACACACTTATCATAAAGATTAGTGTTTGTCACGTGAACACATCACTTACAGATATCTGATCAATAAACACTGAGCTCTAGAAATACTAACGAAGATGAAATTTAATTGATCTGAGGTTAACAGACAAATAATAATGTTTATATATATTCTGGATCCTTTTTACATTTTATTAAAATATAGTAATAATAGTATTAAAATAACTTGAAATCTGTATTTTTGGACAGTGGAGTGTTTCTTTTTTCTTGCTGTTGCTGATAAAACTTTTACTGAAGGAAATGCAGGACTTTTACTTGCAGTGGAGTATTTTAGCAGAGTGGTACTTTAGTGCAGTAAAGGATGTGAGTACTTCTCCCACTGGAGAGGGGATGATGGGAGAGAGAAAGTTAGGGGTTGAGCGAGGATTGGTGAGAGCAGAGAGAGAGAGAGAGAGGAGGGAGGGGGCTTTTATTGTGGTAGGACGAGGCAGAGCGAGGAGTCTGCGCTTGAACTTGTGTTTTCAGTCTGTGTTAGCAGAGATTCACTTTCACACACATGTTGAGGGATGCCGGGGCGAGCGAGGGCGACATGTCATGCTTAAAAGGTGAGAGAGAGAGAGAGGTAGAGGATGCACGGAGAAGTTTAAAATGAAGACGTTAGAAGAAATGCTGCAGATAAGAGTGTGTGTGTGTGTGTGTGTGTGCTCAGATGTAGGTCATTTTGTCCGCTAGCTGTCAGGACTCTGTTAACACACATACACACACACTCTGTTATCTCCAGAACCTTTTGTGTGTGTGTGCGCGGGGCGAGCGAGCTTTGCTTTGAGCAGAAAGAGAGAGAGATTAATGGAGGGAAGTGTTGACTAGCTGCAGTATTTTCCAGATTACAGCTGCTGCAGTCCTTTTCTTTCTGCAGCTGTTGTTACTGCGACTCATAACGCTGCTTGTAGTACTACTACTGGTACTACTGTTGCTGCTGCAGCTGCATATCTTGTGTTGAACTTGAATCTTTGTGGCTCGTGGCAAAAGCTGAAGTTTTGGGTCAGGAGGCATGTGCATTCTTGAGTTTGACACGCGTGTGTGTGTGTGTGTCAGTAATCAGTGCTGGCCTGTTGAGGCAGGCTGAAACATCCCATTCAGCTTCCTAAACACAGCTGTTCCTGCACACACACACACACACACACACACACACACACACACACACACACACACTGTGCGTTCGCAGAGGATAAATCCTGCTGAGGTTGGCGATCGACTTGTCCTCTAGCGTCACCATGAGGTTCACATTTATTACGCCAAGCTACGTGCACAGTATGAAGTATGTAAACACAAAAGGTGTATACAGAAGTCACTGGACGCACCTCACACCAGGTGATATTTAACTGGTCTGTCATGCCCAGGAGAGTCTAGCAGCTGTAGAATAATGGTGCTCCGTTGTGCTCAAGCCTCTAAAGGAGCTTCAGCTTTTCTTAGTTCCTCTCATGTTTCATTCTCTTTTACAAAGTAATGATGATCAGATAAGTACAAGTACACAGTAACAGCAGTTTTTACTGGTCAGACCATCAGTCGGTGAGAAAACGTTGCCCTGAGGAGACGTTCACCCTCGAGTACGCGGTGAGAAGAGGCCGGCGTTACGAGAGGAGAGCGTGAGCACGACTCTCTGCACGCCAACGATTATATGAAGTATTGTTGGTTTTAACGCTTTTCTGAAAGGCTCAGAAGCGACTCTATGGAAGCCTGGAGGGGCCACAACTGTCAGTGTTTCTTATTTTGACAGGGTCCACGTACTCGCTTGTTCTGGAGCTTTCAAAATCATCTTTATTGCCAGATAGATTCATGAGACTGTCCTCACCAGGAAAACACCCATATGAAATATGGGTTGTTTGTTCAGCTCATTATTACAACCGCCAGCCGCCGTGCGATGTTGGGAAAGGAGGAAGTTGCGTGACCTAAGGATGCGGTTGGACCCGGAACCTCCATGCAGGAGAAGGGTTAGGGGCGCAGGTACCCTTGACTTCAACCTTCGCTGGATAACGATGACCTGGATGACTGAGAACCTTCACAGACAAATAAATGTTGATTTATTTTGACTTCTGTTATTTACTGACTTTAACCCAGAACACGGCTTTTTCTTAAAGCTGACCAAACTGCAATGTGAGCAGTGTTGGACAAGTTACTCAGAAACTGTAATAAGTGACTAGTTACTCCTTAAAAAAAGTATGATAATATTACTTATTACTGGGTGATAAAAGTAACTCGTTACGTTACTATATTACTTTCACCCCGTCCGCCAAAAACAAAGCAGTCTCTTAACTCATAACAGCAGCAAGGAGTTTTTACAAAACATATCAAGTCATCACATAGTCAAGACATAGTCATCGCTTGGTCAAGACCCGTTGGCATCAGTTTGTAAAGCACTGGGAGAAGTAGGGTAAATTTTAGCGTTCATTTCTCGTGTGAAACAAAAAGTTTTTGGTTTTTTTTGGCTACACAAGTAACGTTATTTAACTTACATAAGCTAACTGACGCAAGTAACGTTATTTAACTTAAGCTAACTGACGCAAGTAACGTTATTTAACTTAAGCTAACTGACGCAAGTAACGTTATTTAACTTACATAAGCTAACTGACGCAAGTAATGTTACTTAACTTAAATAAGTTAACTGACGCAAGTAACGTTATTTAACTAACATAAGCTAACTGACGCAAGTAACGTTATTTAACTAACATAAGCTAACTGACGCAAGTAACGTTATTTAACTTAAATAAGCTCACTGACGCAAGTAACGTTATTTAACTTAAATAAGCTAACTGACGCAAGTAACGTTATTTAACTAACATAAGCTAACTGACGCAAGTAACGTTATTTAACTAACATAAGCTAACTGACGCAAGTAACGTTATTTAACTAACATAAGCTAACTGACGCAAGTAACGTTATTTAACTAACATAAGCTAACTGACGCAAGTAACGTTATTTAACTTAAATGAGCTAACTGACGCAAGTAACGTTATTTAACTTAAATGAGCTCACTGACGCAAGTAACGTTATTTAACTTAAATGAGCTCACTGACGCAAGTAACGTTATTTAACTTAAATGAGCTCACTGACGCAAGTAACGTTATTTAACTTAATAAGCTAACTGACGCAAGTAACGTTATTTAACTTAATAAGCTAACTGACGCAAGTAACGTTATTTAACTACATAAGCTAACTGACGCAAGTAACGTTATTTAACTTAAATAAGCTAACTGACGCAAGTAACGTTATTTTCAACTAAAATCCTGATCTTTTCCTAAACCTAACCAAACCGCGACGCAACGTTAACGCCTACTTTTATTTTGAAAGTCTCACCAGAGCCCAACATGTCAAATAAAGGACACTAAAGGAGTACCCAAGGTGATACAAAAAATTGGAAATGTGATATGAATATATATCATATATTTAAAAATATGAAAGCAGATTCACAAAATGGCTGTTATGTACGTTAGTTTGCGCAGACGAAAGGTGGATCATGAGTTAGAGGTAGTTGAGTTTTAGGTGGAGAGCAGGATGTGTTGTTTTCTTAAAATCCCATAAATAAAATGTGGAATTTGTGAATCAGGTGATGAGAAACTGTGGCACAGAGGAATAAGATGAATCAGGCTTTGATGCAAACACACAGGACCTTTTCATTTTATTGTGAAACCGTAGACACAGGATCAAAGAGTGAGGAAACTCTGCTCAGCATTGACCTTCTGTTGTGTGATGCCGGGATCCAAATATAGCAGTTCGACACAGTAATACAGCAACAAGCAACATGTGTTGAGGTAAATACCTGCCTCTCACAGGCCATCTGCAGACCTGGATAATCCCTGTTAGAAGATTAGAGACGCAGAGAGGAAACTCAGCCGCACACAGTCAACGCCAGTGAAGGAATATAACGTTTACTGTTGACATGTTTTTGGACTTGTGGAAGCTGGGAGAGAGGTTTGGCTTTGCTTTTTGGTGGTGACAAGTCTGATGTTTTTATTGTGAAGGAATGAATAGAAGAAGTCACGTGGAGCTGCTGAAAGTTTTAATTGTGGCTGACTGAAGTTTTTTAAGCTGTTATGTGGATGTTGAAGCCAAATCTGAATCTTCACTGTGAAGTATTTTGAGCTTTTATTGTGAAAGGTCGACTGTCTGTGTACGTGTCTTGAACCCATTTTGAGGACAGCTGGAGCATGTTTGAGCTTTTGAGCACTGGCTGTTGTTTTTCAACCAGTAGCGGTCAACACAAGTTTGTGTTGTTACTCTGAAGGACTCTTTTTGTGAATTGTTTTATTGTGAAAAATTACATTTTGTGGATTTATTTTGAAGCTGTGTACAGGTGTTTATTCAATATTTGCTATGTTGAGTTAAAAAAACACAAATTTTACTGCGAAGTATTGAAACATTGAGGGTTTTTTTGAAGACCTGAAGCTTTTTCAAACATTTATTTGCTTGAACTCTGGGCTTTTACTTTGAAGGAATCACCAAACGTAGCTCCTTTTTCACATTAAGGATCAAAAATCGGGTTTAATAGGTTTTTATTTTTAAGGAAATAGCTTTTTTTTTTAAAAGGACTGATTGCTGTTTGGACATTTATTGTGAAGCTGAGTTGAACTTGAGGGGAAAACATACAAGGGTCTTTTATTATGAAGGGTTGGAAGGGCTCTAGGGCTTTTGTTGTGAAAAGATGGTTAATGAGGGAATAGTTTTTGTCGTGTTCATCGTCTCGGATCTGTCCTGAGGACGGACATCTAACAGCCAATCAGCCGTCAGGACAAGATGATTTCATATGTGGAGTGTCTGGGCGGTGAGGGGGCGGGGCCTGGCGGGGCGTCGCACTGCTGGAACGGGGGTCCCGATGACGAGCGGGACGAGCTTCTTCCACGCAAGATGGTCGTCCTGCAGCCCAAGACGGAGGGCAGCCTGCGTCGTCGCCTCCTCAGCGCCAAAATCCACCAACACCACGACGCCATCTTGGGGCTGAATGCAGGTGGTGCCGCTAGGCCTGGGATGCCCTCAGGTGACAGAAAGCCCCTCCCACCTCACCTTCAGTATCCAGGCAACAGCCCCTGGTACCGCCGCCAGCACCTCCCGCCACGACCCCACGTCCACCCTTCTCTTCCTCCGGAGGCTCACGGGAAACTTTTTCTCGCTCCTGAAGCTTACAGGAAGCCCAACACGCCACCCCCACCGCTCCATCCGCCACGCTCCACCTGCCCGGTCCTCACCCAGCGGCGCAGAACCACGTCAGCGCCCCCCACCCCTGAGCCCCGCCCTTGCTACACCCTGCCCGCCCCCTCGCCTCTCATCGGACCGCATCCCCTCAGGGAGCCCGAGGTCCCGCCGCAGTACCGCTACCGGCCCAGCAGGAGGCGCAAGACCAGCTTCTTCTGCTTCAGACCCCGCCAAGGGAGGAGCTCCGGGCTGGAAGCCACACAAACCACGCCCCTTCTACGTAGAGGTACTGCAAGGAATTCTGGGTAGTAGGTTATGTGTTTGTGTGGACTGTCTTGGTGTAGTACTACTACTAGTACTTCTAACACTACAAGTACTGGTCTTTCCCAGCTGGTGTAGCTCTGTTTGGTCCTGAATGGTCCCCGTGCTGCCAGCTGCCATTATTTGGCCCAGTTTAGTCCTGAACGATTCCAGTTAGCCTAACGTGTCTCTGTGTGGTCCCAAGTGTCCCCAGCTACCCAGGTTTTACTCTGTCTGGTCCTTAGTGGCTCCAGATTTGTTTTTGTTTAGTCCTGAATGTTCCCAGCTTCCATTATTTGGCTCAGTTTGGCCCTGAATAATTTCAGGGCCTAGTCAGGTTGACCGAACATGGTCCTGAATGGTCCTAATCTAGCCTAGTTTGGACTTTTCGTGGTCCTGAATGTTCCCAGCTACCCTAACGTGACTCTTTGTGGTCCAGGTTTGTTTCTGTTTAGTCCTGAAAGTTCGTAGCTACACTTTATTTGGCTCAGTTTGGGCCTAAATCATTTCAGGCTCTGTGTGGTTTTGAATTATCCTAGCTAGTCTGGTTGGTCCTACTTGGTCCTGAATGGTCCCAGCTTGAGCTATGTTTGGTTTTACCAATCCCATCTAGCCTATTTTGGCCTTTAATGGGTCCTGAATGTTCCCAGCTGCCATTATTTGGCTCAGTTTGGCCCTGAATTATTTCAGCTAGCCTGGTTAGCCATGTTTTGTTTTTGATTCGTCACATTTTCCTGGATCTGTGTGTGTGCGGTCCTGATTGGTCCCAGCAGAGCTTGTTATTTGTCACAGCAGGAGCACCTGAAGTGGAGCTAATGACATTAATGAGGTTTACATTTTAATTAAGTTATCGCTAACGTGACACACGTCTGCTGTGAAACGGGTCTGCTGGCGAGCTTCTTCATCAGAGCTGCTCTGTGCCTGCAGATCTGATAACTCTGTGTGTTACTGTCTCATCAATAATGAATCGCTGCTCTGATAACAGGCAGAACACAGTAAAGCTAACTAACACACACTGACTCTCTGTGTTCTCCACTAATTAGCTCCCCTGTGTAGAATAATCTCCTGTGTCTGTGGGAGGGGATTAGCTGCAGCTACATGCGCTAGGCTAACGGCTAATTCCTAAAATGGCAGATGAACAGGCTTTACAGCAACAGCTGCTACCTGCTAGCTGCTAGCTTCACCACTGGTGCCTGACTGTCTCCATGACGTCAATCTAAAACAGGAAGTTGGATTGATTTTTAGACCGTAAAGTGATCCGGTCTGAGACGTGAAGCCGCTTTCCTGAGGAGTTTATGGTTTCAAGTCTTCAACCCAGCATGATGTTCATTTAGTAAATTATGGTCCCATTTAGAGTATCTGTGATTGACAAGTCGTTACCATGGCGACCTGTCAATCGGGCTAGAGTGACTCGGCGCTGTGTAAGTTTAACCAGCGCCGTTGAAAAAGCTTATTAGGAGTCGGCTGTTCACTTTCTCAGCCCTGTTAAAATGACGTTAACACGAGTTACAGATGCACCTAGCTAAACAAGCTAGCTAGCTCCGCACACGGCCATTAGCTCCGCCGTCTCGTCCAAATATGGTCACGTCCGGTGCCGCTGGTAGCAAAAACCCAACATGGCGGCGCCGTATCGGTCAAATTCGAGCCTTCAAAGCGGCAGTCCACAAACCAGCGGGTGACGTCACCATGACTACGTCCACTTCTTTTATACAGTCTATGGTGATGGTCACACAGGAAGTCCCGCCCCCCGCTCATCTGATTGGACAGCAGAGAAACAGATCTTTTTTTATCAGCTCAGAGTTCAGAGTTGAACATGTTGTTAACTATAAATATACACAGTGTGGCGTAACGACAGCGCGGCCTACTTACTGTCTAATTAATTAAACTAATTAAAACGGCGGCGAGGTGGCGACGGACAGACGGGCTGTCAGGAATGAAGACACGATTAATTAGCTGCTCCAATGGCCCAGATAGTTGGCACACTTACAGACGGGAGCTGTCCCAGTTTGACTGGTGATGAAGGTGATGATGAAGGTGATCCTCAACCCCATCAACCACCATAACAGCTGCGCGTTACCATGGAGATTAATGGTGCAGTAACAGTTGCAGTACAGGTGTATTATTATCAGGTGCTACGTTTTCAAGCACCCCTGATATGTCCTCAAGGACCTCTGGTACCTTCTCATGCACCCCTGATATGTCCTCAAGGACCTATGATACATTATCAAGGACCTGTGGATCAACCTCAAAGGCTTAAATACCCTGCCCAAGCACCCACGGACCTCCTCAAGGACCATTTAAACCTCCCCCAGGACCTCTTGTACCTTCTCATGCACCCCTGATATGTCCTCAAGGACCTATGATACATTATCAAGGACCTGTGGATCAACCTCAAAGGCTTAAATACCCTGCCCAAGCACCCACGGACCTCCTCAAGGACCATTTAAACCTCCCCCAGGACCTCTTGTACCTTCTCATGCACCCCTGATATGTCCTCAAGGACCTCTTGTACCTTCTCACGCACCCTGATTTGTCTTCAAGGACCTCAGATACCTTTTCAAGGATCTGTGGAAAAGACTTAAAGACCCCCCAAGCACCCACAGACTTCCTCAAGAACCATTTCAGGACCTCTGATACAATTAAAGGATCCTTGAAGCCACTTCAGTGACTCCAGGACCCTCCTTAATTTCATTCCAGTCCCTAACGTTCGTCCCGGACTTGCAAACTAGCGGCGAGAGGTGGAAATGGCGTGTCCTCGTTCGGTTTGGTCCTCACAAAGTTAGAAATGCGAGAACAGAAGAACACAGACAGAGAACACAGAGAATAAAAGATGAACGCTCACACACTTTCTTCATCTCCCTTCATCTACAAAGCCTCATGATTCACGGTTCGTGCGTGTGTTTGTGGGTAACCTTCATCACCTGGCGACACACATGAAGGACACACTCGTGTGCTGGCTCGCTGCCAACATGGTGTGTGTGTGTGTGTGTGTGTGTGTGAGTGTGAAATAAAGAAAGGGAGAGAGCGAGCGAGTGGCGAGTACAGACGGGAGAGCGAGGGGAGGAGACGCTGCATTACTGCTGCTGCTCTGTCTGCTGCAGCCTCGGCGGTGTGTGTGTCCTGCTTGTGTGTGCGTGGCGTCGTCATGGTTCTGATCGGAGCGGCGATCAAGTCCGTCCTCAGATATCTCAACAAGACCCGAGGTGAGTGTGTGATTTAATATCTGCTGCTGGGCGAGAGAGCATCACCTGTGTTTATACAGAGAGAGAGAGAGAATGGTAGTTCTCTAAAGACGACCTCCATAGAACGCAGCTCTCTGATTGGCTGTCTGGTGTACGTTAATGGCTTAACCACCTTCCTAAATCAGAGCTCAAGGTGTGTTAGACTGCAAGTAACCATAGCAACAATGCAGAGACCTGACTCAAGGACCACTGGAACCTCCTCAAGGACTCCAGGATCCTCTTCAAGGGCCTTATAACCAACTCAGTGACCATCTGAGCATCTTTAAAGACCACTGGTACTTCTCAAGGCCCATTTGGTTCTTCTCCGGGACCTGTAAAACCATCTCCAGGACCATTTGAGTCTTCTCTAGGACTTGAAGCACCCTCTTCAGACCCTTGGTACATCCTCAAGGAACATTTGAGCCTCTTTAAAGACCTCAGGGACTTCTGAAGGACCATTTGGGTCTACTCAAGGACCCAAAACACCCTCTCCAGGACCCTTGGTACCTCCTCAAGGAACATGTGAGTGTCTTGAAAGACCTGTGGGACTTCTGAAGGGCCCTTGGGGTCTTCTCAAGCACCCTATCCAGGACCCTGAGGACCTCCTCAACTAACATATCAGGCTCCTCAAGGATGTACCTTATCAGCAACCCCTGGGACCTCTACAAGTACTATTTGAACTTCTCTCAAGGACTCAGCCTTGAAACCCCTTAAAAAGAACCCAAACAACCAGTTCTCCTTCTCAAGGACTGGTGGTACCTTCTTACAGACCCATCTAACCCCCTGAAGAACCTGTGGAACCTCCTCCAGGACCCTTGGAACCTCCTCCAGGACCATTTGAACCTCCCAGAGGACTCCTGGTACCTTCTCAGCATCAGCAGCAGCAAAATTATTGTTTAAAACGTCTTTAATTCCCACTAATTAAATTTCACTCTTCATTGACAGTTTATACATGTAAACGAAGACAGAGGTGTCCTCTCTCTTCCAGTGTTACACTCGCTGTGACAGACCTGATGGTTCTTGAATAAGTGAGCTCTGAGGCTGCGACAGCTGGTCAATAATCAATACGTGTGTTTATGACGTGTGATCAGTGTCTCTGAGGGGGTCTGAAGCCTTCAGGAGGCTGAAATGTGAATATCAGATTTAATTTTTCTGACTTCAGTTTAAAAATGATCTGATTCTGTTTATCAGGAGCAGATCTGGTAGATTAGAGCCGAGGAAGCGATCGATGGATCAGACCACATCAGCCAAAACAGATTAAATCCTCACAGCGAGACGGCTTTAAATTCATCAAAGCGACCCGTGTCTCTACTTTAACGTGTCAAATGGTGGTTTGTAGTACTGCGGTGGGTTTGACCAGTGGTGGACGAAGTATTCAGATCCTTTACTGAAGTAAAGGTATTAATACCATACTGTTAAATACTCTGCTGCAAGGAAAAGTACTGCATTGAAAATGTTGCAAAGGAAAAGTATGTAAGTATATAATCAGGAAAATGTATTAAAAATAAAAGTAGTTAGTGTCCACCGGTGTTTCTGAGCGGCCTCATGAGGAGTTGTGTTTTGTAGTTTAGTCACTGATTAAATCCTCCGAACGCCAAAGTTCTTCCTTTGTCTCTCTAGATTCATGATAAATGAGTTTGTGAAATATGTCGGCGCTAAACTGCAGTAAGCTGACACTCTGCTTCACATCTGTCCGCACATCTGTCCTCTAGATACCGCTGCTAATCAGTCTGCTGCTCCTTCACAATAAAAGCCCTGTGAGGTGACCTTGAGGAGTGCTGATCGTCTCCGTTTCTGTGTGAATCTGCTGAAACCAGATTAAATACGCTCACTGCGCTGTGCTCTCTGTCTCTGCAGCCGGGGACGGGGACAGCAAGTGGTCTGTGCGCTACACTACCCAGAAGCCCCAGCAGGGTCTGCTCTTCATCCCCGGGAAAAGACGGTCCGGCAGCGCAGATGATCTGCAAGGTCAGAGGTCAACGGGGAGGAACGGTGGTAATTAATCCAGCACGAACACACACGCTGTAGTTTACTCTGAGCAGCACCTCATGTGGATTCATTCATTCAAAAAACTACACTGAAGTGTTACCCAGGGCGTTAAGACGCGGCGCCAAGGGGTCTTGACCAAGCGTCTATATGTGAGGAGGTGGAGTCAGAGTGTGTTGGAGTATAAAGTCATTTTACACTACATTTCAGGGAATACTGCACTTTTTACTGCAGAATATAATTATGGCTTTATTATAAATATCATGATTTATTCAGAAAGTCATTAAAACGAGCTGCAGGATTAAAGCGATGAACACGTTAATGAATCACTAATCTAATCTATATTATTGTAAAGGGGCCGTTCTGCATGATGCTGCACAGTTTTCAGATCCGTTATTTGCGTCACATTTGACACCTTGGATCCTGATGAACAGACATTTAAAAGCTCTTATTCTGGTGCGTCTCTCACTGATTAATTCGACTATTGAACGCTGAGAGCTGCAGGGGTCTGCAGACTGCATCACAGCAGCTGCAGTGCCACATGTCAACCCCCCCCACCCTCCTCGCCTCCGCCGCCACAGTTCCCAGACAAAGGACTTCCTTTCATTTCAGCTGTCTTGATTAATGCTGAATAGACTGTGTTGATTAAGAGGAATCCGCATCAGAAGCTCACACCTTTTCAGCTGATTCATTGATTTACTGCAGTAAAACACCGTAATTATTTTCTTATCTTAAGGTAAAGAATCAAAAAGGTGTCTGGAATATTGACTGATTCTTTGCATTAGATGTCTTATTGATTATTGGCTATATGAGCCTGTTTAGTGTCTCATGGAGCTTCTGTTCTCTCATATGTGTGTGTGTAGTGTCTAACAGGCTGACTCAGCATGGTTACAGCCGACCCGGCAGCTCGCAGCCCCGCCCACCGAGTCCATCCTCCTCTGGGCTCGACCAATCAGAGGGCAGAACTACACGCCGGCGGTGGAAGGACAAAAGCAGGCGGATGGTTTGTGACACACAAACACATGATATTGATATGCATACAGTGTTGACTCATGAATATTAATGAGGCTTTTTCCCTCTTTCATACAGGAGACATGTATATGACGCAACATTACAAATTCAATAGCAAAATGTACTTTAAGTATTAAAATAACTAATTTTGGAGAATCGTTGCTGTCATAGTGGGTCTGTTAAATATAGTTTTTTACATAAACATATGTTTGTTGTAGTAGTTTTGTGAGAATATGTCGGTCTGTTCTGTCTCATGAAACAAGACAAAATAAGGCAGGTTGCAGTGTTAGATTTATGAAAAACAGGTTAAAACGTTCCTACTAGATTACATTTTTCATGTTTAACAAGAAAATAAAATGTATCTCCAAAATGTCAACAACAGCCCCGTTTCCAGCTTCGTTCCAACGCTCTTTTCATCAAATGCAATGTGTTTTAATGTGTTTTGTTTAGCTTGGTTGAGAAAGAGGAGTTTTCTCAACACACATACTTTAAAGTAAGTTAAATGTAGTGGAGTAGTAGGAGAAAATTGAAGTAACTCAAAACTGAAGTACTTACCTGTGGTGTAAAGGTGGGTTGGCTCTCTGACACGAATCAGAGTGAACTATTAAATTTATATACCAGCAGATGTCGTCATTGTTTTAACAAAGAGTCTAATTTCTCGTGCTCGCTCATTTACGCTTCTTTTATTCATTTCTTTTTTCCACCCCTGTTCCATCTCTACTGTTTTCCCTCCTCTCAGAGGGCCAGAGTCCTGGACTTTCTCACTCAGTCCTGCTTTTCAGTTTGTTTCAAGTTTTCAGTTTGGAGGAGAAAGGTAACCATGGATGGAACTGGACTCAAGTAGACTAGACTAGAATGAACTAGACTAAACTAGAGTGCTATCCTAGTCACACCCAACTAGGCTTCACTAGACTCTACTAGGATAAAACCAGACTTAACATGGTTTAAATCTGACCCCTCCATCTTAAACTAGACTCTACTGTGGTTAAACTTGACTTGACCAAGCTAAAATACAGTTAATCCCAAACTTCTGGGGTACAACTAGACTCTACTAGGACAAAACCAGACTCTACTGGGTTTAAATCTGACCACTCCATCTTAAACTAGACTCTACTGTGGTTAAACTTGACTTGACCAAGCTAAAATACAGTATAATACAGTTAATCCCAAACTTCTGGGGTACAACTAGACTCTACTAGGACAAAACCAGACTCCACTGGGTTTAAATCTGACCACTCCATCTTAAACTAGACTCTACTGTGGTTAAACTTGATTTGATCAAGCTAAAATACAGTTAATCCCAAACTTCTGGGGTACAACTAGACTCTACTAGGACAAAACCAGACTCTACTGGGTTTAAATCTGACCCCTCCATCTTAAACTAGACTCTACTGTGGTTAAACTTGACTTGACCAAGCTAAAATACAGTTAATCCCAAACTTCTGGGGTACAACTAGACTCTACTAGGACAAAACCAGACTCCACTGGGTTTAAATCTGACCACTCCATCTTAAACTAGATTCTGCTGGGGGTGAACTTGACTTCACCAAATGAAAACAGTGTAATGAAGTTAATTCCACACTACTGAGGTTCAGCTAGGTTATACTAGGATAAAACTCTACTGGGGTTAAACGCCACTCTACCAGGTAACAGAAGAGGCTTATGAGTTTAAACTTTCAAGTTTTCCTGTAGGGTGGTATGTAATACCTAAATGTTGTGTTGTTGTGCTGTGTCTTAGTGTGGTACAAAATGTTGTACCTAATGATGTTGTTGTGATTGGTTCTTATTGTTGCTTGGTTATCTTTTAGATCCTGTTATCTGATCCTGTCTTGATTAGGTCTCACTTGTAAAAAAGGTTTTAACCTGAATGTGACTTCCTAGTTAAATAATGGTCATATAAATAAAATTTAAGTGTTTAAACTTAAACTACAAGGCCCACCTACAATTAATCTACACAAGCGCCACTGGGGTTAACACTACCACGTAGAACCAAACTACACTAGGGTTAAATTAAACCTTGTTGCTGTTAATCTGGACTCCATTGGGTTAAACCAGACTCCACGAGATTAACCTACACATGGCGGTTTACCTGACTCTTTCAGGCAGGGCTACACTGGATTTATCTGGTGAGAAACTTAACTCTACAGAGTTTGACCTGGTAAACTCTGAGGATTACACTATGTACTGTTGGACCAACTGGTGTTAAAGTAGTCCATGTATTTAAACTTGACACCAGGTTTCATCAGGCAAGACCAATCTATCCTGTGTTCAAGGTTGTCCCATGTTAAACTATACTTGGTCTTAAATGTGACTCTGCTGTGGTTAAACCTTCCTCTACAAGCTTAAACTGCAGTTCACTGGAGTTAAACTTGACTCTTTCAGTTTGTGTGTGTGTACTCAGTCCTCAGCTTTCTCGGATGAAGACGAGAAGTTTATCTTGAACAACACGCGACCCCTGACCCCACTGGTCCTCAACCCGGTCCACCGCACCTCCTGTTGGGATGTCTTTGCCCCCACCTACGAGCCAGCGGTCGAGGATGAGATGGAGCCGCCCCCCCGGCTTCCAACACCGGAGGAGAGGATGAGGCAGCAGGCCGAGGCAGTCGCAGCTGACATAGTCCCTATCAATATAACAGGTAGGTAACTGGAGTCAGATCTATATGTGAGATTCAACTTATCCTTAAAGAGGCCTTTATTTGATACAGGACTCAACTCTCGCTTGACACTCGACTCAGACTTGAAAGTCTATGTCAAGTATCAACTTGACTCGGATTTGGATTTGAGACTCTACTTTGGGCTTTACTCTGACTTGAAACTCAACTTGGAAAATTAGGACTTAGAGATTTAACGCAGACTTTGGACTCACATGGGCCCTGAAACATGACTCAGACCTGAAACTCGACTCCAACACCGGACTGAAGTCAGATTTTGAGAGTTTGACTCTGGCTCGGTACTCCAGCGGACTTGGAACCTTTTAAACTGACATCTCTTGTTCCACTAATTCATTGACTAAGAGGGGTTTGTTGTGGGTGTTTTCATGCATACACGCACTTTAGGACAGAGTTTTGATCGTCAGGCCAGTTTTCGAAGAGTGGCTTCCAACGCGGACTCGTTATCCCGGCGCCCCCGGAACCTGAGCCGCTGCAAGAGAGTCACTGGGATGTCCGATGATGTCAACCGGAAGCTTGGTATAAGTTTCACCCTTTCATTATCCGTTCATCAATCACTTCTTGCAGCACTCAACCATTTGTTCACTTCTGTTTTGTGGCAAAGCATTTCTTCTCCTCTTCCTTTAACTCCTCTCTGTCTCTCCAGACTCGCCTTTGGTCTCTTTGGTTCTTCCTGTTCAGTTCTCCGCCGTGAGTCCACCTGCCCACCAACAGAACAGTACAGGGCAGGAGGTGAAAGAAAAGGAGAGGGGAGAAGTCAGACAGGAGGGGCAGTCATCAGTGAGGAGGATCCGAGCTCCAAGAGGGGAGGGGATGTCCAGCCTCATGGCCTCCCTTACCTCCTCTCCTCCTGTCAAACCCTGTCACGACCACGCCATCTCCTGCTGCTCATCCCCCTCGGAGATCCACAGCCTCCCCCGTCCGGGAACCAACTCGTCTCTGAACTCCGAGGCCAGCTGTAACAGCGCCTCCTACAGGACGCTCAGTGCCTCCTCATCGTGCTGCCAGGTCAGTTCAGGAGAAATTGTTGTCACAAGTAGCTCAGTGACTAAAACAAAAAGTAAGACTCTTTCCCTCTTTCCTGTTTTCTTCTCCTGTCACAGGATCTACAGGGTTTCCCCAGTGACCTCCAGCCCCTGCTGCCCTTTGACCCCACTGCCAGAGTCATCCCCCTGTCACCTTCCTCCTCATCCTCTTCCTTTCCTTCCTCCCCGGTCTCCTCCTCCCTCCCTCGCACCCCAAGCCGTGCTCTAAAATCAGAGTGGTCTTACCCCGGAGATAAGTCCCTGAATGAGGCTGCCCAACATCCCAGTTCCCGTTCCTCCTCCCAATACCTATCCTCTTCTTCCATCGCAGACTCAGAGTCTCAGTTTAGTTACCAGGATACCCAATGCTCCTACGATGAGGAGGCATGGAGCTACCGGCCCCTGTCCCGCAGCTCCAGCGTCCACAGCGGCATCACCCAGGAGATGAGGTGTCTTTCTGGGGAAGGTTGGAGCTGTGATCCCCTGCTCTCCTCCGCT
Source organism: Micropterus salmoides (assembly GCF_014851395.1). Classification (NCBI taxonomy): domain Eukaryota; kingdom Metazoa; phylum Chordata; class Actinopteri; order Centrarchiformes; family Centrarchidae; genus Micropterus; species Micropterus salmoides. The sequence goes on from NW_024040040.1 coordinate 3,955,876, forward strand.
CGCTCTTCGCCCTCTCACACTGACAGCACCTCTCTGTGTTCAGAGAAAATGACCTCCTCTCCCAGGCCAATGCAGGAGAAAAGGAAGTCCAGCACTTCCTCCTCCTACTCGTCTTCCATCACCCGCTGCATCTCCCTCCGCAAGTCCAAGCGGCCGCCTCCTCCGCCATTGCGCTCTGACTCCCTGAGGCGCCGTCCGGGTCGTAGCAAACCCTCCCGCTCCTCGTCCAGTCCCCGTGTGGAGCGGAGCCCCCTTCTGGAGCGTAAGCCCACCTCCTCTCCACAGGCCTTCGATGACCCCTGGGTGCCCCGGAGCAACCTCAGAAGACGCCAGAGTGGGCTTAACTGTGGGACAGTCACAACCTTTGAACCCTTAAGCCCGGACTGCCAGGCGGAAATCTCCTTTGACTATCCTCCGTCCGAGCACGTGCCGCCAAGTCCCAGCCCCTCCCACGCCGTCGCCCCTGGGTCTCCAGGCTCAGAGGAGGAGGGGCTAAGATTTACCCTAAACCCCCTTCCAGCTGGCTCTTCCGCGGCCGGGCTGCAGCGGCTCGCTTCGCCCTCTAGTGGCTACTCCAGCCAGTCTAACACCCCCACTCCAGGCACACCCGTGTCCTCACCCCTCACCCCCTCCTCTCCTCTCGCAGCAAGCCCTGAAGCCTTCCCTCTCCCCGCGACCTCCCCCTTCTCCTCTTTACGCTCCTCTTCTTTCCCTCTGTCCCCTGCTGTCTCCTGCCTGCCCGGGACGACGTCTCGGGGCGAAGGGAGGCCAAAGCCGCCGGTGCCGGAGAGGAAGTCATCACTCTTTTCCTCCCTCTCCTCCTCATTTTCCTCCACCTCCTCCCTCTCCTCCTGCACCTCCTCAGAATCCTCTGCCAGGCATCCACTTCTCCCTCCTCCTCCTCCTCTACCAGGATCTTCCTCTCCTCTGCCTCCTGTCTTCTACTCCCCCATTCACTCCTCCCCTCCTCCCGCTCCTCCCCTTCCTCAGTCCTGCCCCCCTGCTCCTTTAACCAAACTCTCTGCTGCTCCTTCTTCTTCACCTTCATCTCTTCCTCCTCCCCCTCCCCCGCCTCCTCCACCTCCTCCTCCTCTACCACCTTCATCCCTCCCCATTCCTCCTCCTCTCCCGCCTTCATCCCTCCCTCCTCCACCTCCTCTTCCTCCTTTCTGTCGGCCTCCTCCTCCCCCCTACTCCCACGCCGTCAGGCAGACCTCCTTTGTGTCCACCATAACATCGTCAACCAACTTCCCTCCTCCCCCAACCTCCCCACCACCTCCTCCAATTCCTCCCTCTTCAGAAATCCCAGAATTCCCATTCGCTGACCTCCCTCCTCCCCCCCACCACCACCTCTGCCTTCTCTCCCCGTATCCTCTGCCACCTCCTCCCCCCCCCCAGGCCATGGCAAGTCTCCAAATAGCTATTTAAACGTGGCCACGCCCCCCGGCCTCCTGGTCACTGCCCAAGCTTTGCAGGGCGTCAAGCTTCGTTCTGTCAAGAACCAGGAAGGCCCGCCCCCTGACACCATGCTAGCCAATGCTGCAGCTGCTAATGCTAACCATGCTAATACCATCTACGCTTTACCGAGCAAAGAAGCTTATGCATACAATGCTGCGTTGGCTAATGCTAATCTTGATTGCCCGACTAGCGCTGATGTTAAAGCAGTTAGGAATGGATTACAAAATGATCCAGGTAGCAATGAGGCTAACACAACTAGCACATTAATGGGTAATTCTAGCCTTTATAGCCCAGCCAACGCTGATGGGCCTGCATGCAAGTCAGATTATGATTACTATAACCTAACAAAAAGTGAGGTGACGGCACCCGACGCTAAGTCATCTTATGCTAATCTTCAGAGCCAGCGAGGCGTCGTTGCTGTTCCAGCTAACCAGAACAGCTCTGGGCCTAAGCTGACCGATGGCGAAACTCCTCTAGACATCCAGTACAATGAACGAGAGAAGGAAGATACTAAGATGTATGCTACACTGGCAAACAATGAAGACTCCAGTCCTGACAATCCCTGGGTCAAAAGGTCTTATGATTCTGACAAAAACCACATCAACACAGTCATCCAGCAACAGATCACCGACAGTAAGCTGACTGAGCCTGCAGAGCAACAGGATGTTAGGCACAATGATTCTGCATACTGGACGCTCTCCGGAACAAAACGAGAGCCTCGAAGAAAGAACGGAACAATACTGTCGGAGAGCAAAGATGAAGTAGAGACAAATGACGAGAGTAATTCGGAAATGTGGAATCACGGTGCAGCTGATGGAGAATCTGCAGCACACAGTAACAGCGTCTGTAAGACAGGCAGCCCGAGGAAGCTCGGCTCCCCAGAGAAGCCGATTCCCCCAAAGAAGCCTGATCTTTGCATTCTGGGTAGCTGGAAGAGCAGTGGACAAATCACGGCGCCTTCCCTTGGGCTCAACGGCCAATCAGAATTTCCATCTGATTCCTTCCGCACACCTTTGCACACAACTCTGAGCCACTGTGCGCCTTCACCAAAGCTCTTGACGCGAACCACAGCGGACAAAACGGCAATTCCTGACAAGTCAGTGAGCGAAACAACTTCACCTGCGCGCTCAGTGAATGCTGCTGCTTCTTCGCCTGTAAACATAACGCCCGCCGACGTCGCCCCGCTCTCGCCCGCCGACGTCGCCCCGCTCTCGCCCGCCGACGTCGCCCCGCTCTCGCCCGCCGACGTCGCTTCGCCCGCCAGCTCGCCTCACAGGCAGAAGCCACAGATTTTGCACAAGAAGCCAGATGTCTCACTGACGTCACCCAAAACAACCAAACCGCTCGTCGCATCTAAAAGTACAGGGGAGGCATCCATAGGGACCAGGGGCCCCTTGGGGAACTGTGGCCCCTCGGGAGTCATTGGTTTCGCAGAGACCCTGAGGATCAAAGGGGCTCCCAATATCGATGGAACCATGAGTACTTCGGAGAGCTGTGGTACCTCAGACACATGGGGGACTGTGGGGGCCTTTAGCACCTTAGAGAACTCGGGGGTCCGTGGTGGTACTTCCAGCCACACGGGGGGAGCCCAAACTGGAGCAACAGACCCCCGTTGTGCTGGAATCATCGGGACAAGACTTCATAAGGATGACGAGAAACTCTTTCAAATGAGGATGATGAGGTCACTGCTGGCTGAAGAGGAAGAGGAGAAAGAGAGGGTGGAAGAGAGAGGGAGGAAATCGGCCGCGATGATGATGATGATGATGTCGTCCACCTCAAGGAAAAGAGACAAAGCAAAGAAGAGGAGGAAGAGAAGGCCGGGCAGGCAACTGCTGATGATGTCATCGAAAAAGGAGCCATCTCCCTCTTCGTCGTCGTCGTCGTCGTCATCATCTTCATCCTCATCTGGAGATGAACGAGACGGGGGGAAGGAGAGGACGAGGCAAACGAGCGAGAGGGTGAGGGTGACGTGCGATCGAGACACCAGCGACTCCGAAAGCTCCTGCTCTCTGATTGGTCAGAGCAAGTTCTCCCTCAGCAGAGCGCTGTCCACGGAGAGCCTGGGGGGGGGGCTGTCACTTCCAGACCTCCTGATACAGGAGGAGGAGAGGAGCAGTGAGGGAGCAGAGAGGAGAAGAGAGGAGGTGAAGGAGGCTGGAGGACCCCCAGATGGTAAGTCCTGTTTACTGGAGTCCAGCTCGTGCTTGTTTATCTGTTAGTACATCATTTATCTGACTGAGATCTGACTGAAACAACAGGATCCTGGGACCAGCTGTTCCTCCTGAAGCCCATGATGTGGACCCACAATGACCTGATTTAATCCGCGTGCAGACTGAGTCGTACAGGGAAGGTTTTACATTAGTGATGAATCCCCCTCAGGCAGGAAATAGCCTAATTTTACGCATCATCCATAATAAAGATATAGCAAAATGGAAATTCTTTGCAAAAATAGCACATTTCACATATGGTGTTCTCGGGGAAGCCCGTGTCCTCCCCCCGGCTCCCGGTAGTTTGCACCCTCAGTACCAGATATCAGGGTCAGTTCTTCCATAACTAATCATATTTTGAATTGTTGCCCCCCAATCACTGGGTGTGCTGCTCTGCCGGCTGCTGGTTTATACTCGTTTTATTCTAATTCATAGTTTTCTGAAAGAGAAAAGTAATAAAGCGTTTGAATCGTCTCTCTGTTTCTCAGCTGACGTGTTCGTCGGTGTTTCGGCGGACCAGATGTGCGTCTCCAGTCGACCTCGAACCACAGAGGACCTGTTTGCTGTCATCCACAGGTAGGAGCACGCTGCACACGCCCCGCACGCTGCTGCCGTACCGACCGTCAGCCCGTTCTCATGAGTCTGCTTCATTCCTCTCTCTGCCTCTGTGGAGCAGTGCGGTGTGGGAAGGCACAGCGTGAATGCCCCGGCAGGCGGGGTTTGGCCTCAGGTAAAGACCGGTGTAGTGGATGGAGTCTAGTCCCTGACCCTGGGTAATCCAGTGACCTTCCCTCCTCCCTTGTTCCCCAAATAGGAAGCTTTTTTGTTTCTTGTACCTTAGATGGAAACTTCCTGTCTCCTTGTTCCCTAATTTGAAACCGTCTGTTTTCTTTTTCCACAAAGTTTCTTCTTTCTCTCTCCCAGCTCGTCACATGTGGACGCTCGGTGAAGACTTTTTGCTTTATAGCACCCTTTAGCGCAGGTAGGGCTCCGCGGTCAAGTCAGCAACAACAAATACGCAACCTCCGGTTAGACTTGTTGGATGGCAGAAAGTTTTTTGCAGCTATATTCACCCCAAAGTTTAGGAAGATCAGATCTGTGGTTTCTAAAGACGCGATGGAGATGCTGTTTGGATTATTTGGTTCACGTTACTGTAATTTACAAAAAACACTACCTTCAATAAAAACAGTGTCAGCTTTCTGTTTCACGGGGATCGAGTACCGGCCTCCTGGGTGAAATAAACACTACAGGCCCTCGCCCAGTACGTCACGAACCGACACCAAGGGGTCTTGACCATGCGTTGGTCAGTTCCGCCTTTCTTGTTCCCCGACGAGGCTGCTTCTTAAACCGGAAACCTCCTTAAATGTTGTTTGTTTGTTTGTTTGTTTGTTGTGTGGTCACCCAGTAGTCATGTTTTTGCTCGGCTTGGGTGCCTTGCTCGGGGGCAGCTTCGATGTGACGGGTGTTTTTCTGTTTGTCTCAGGTCAAAGAGGAAGATGCTAGGAAGAAGGGATTCAGAAGACGAGAGACGCCGTGTCTCGTCTTCGTCGTCCTCCTCGTCCTCCCCTTCAGTCTGCCCCACCGACCCCTCGCCCCGTCTGCAGCGGCCCGGAGCCTTCAGAAGTCAAAGATCAGCGAGAAGCGAAAGCTTTAAGGCTCTCCTGCTCAGGAAGGGAACTCGGGCTGATTCGTCTTCTCGAATCTCTGCTGTCGAGCGGCTCCGCGTCGCTGCGTCTCCTACGACCACCGCCGACCTCCGCAGTGTGCTGCCACCGCCACCAGTCCAGCCCGAAGTCAACCCCGCAGGCTTGTCCCAAACCTCGGATACATGTGATTTGAATGTCCACCGTGCTCTGGACGCACCAGCGTCTCTCTGCGGTCAGAACTTCTCCATGATGTTCGGATGGAGGCGACGGGATCTGATGCCTCATCACCCCCTCCTCACCTCCTCCTCCTCTCCCTTCTTCTTCCTCTCCTCATCCTCCTTGCGGCCTCGCTCGCTCACGCCTCCCTGCTCCTCCAGCCGACGCTTTGCCGCTCGCTGCCGCCTCTACGCCGCCCCCATGACCGCCATCTTTGAAGGAGAGAGCGAGGAGGAGGAAGACGACGGGGTTTTCAGCGAGTCTCCGGGAATCGAAGGAGGACCGAGTCAGAGGCTGGTCGAGACTTCCTGATGGACAGGCCAAGTGTAAAGACGCCGCTCGGGTTCAGCAGGAAGTAAACGGAATGTGACGACGGACACGTCGCACCTGAAGCGTTTAATCAAATGTACTGAAGCACACTCTCTGTTAAAGGACGCGTCTCTCGTAGCAACACTGACGTGAAGCCTGAAAAACACGTGTGATCTCCAAGAAAACAAACTTGTTGCGATGACACAATAATTTGCTGGTGATCAGAAAAGTAACACCTGCAGTTAATGTACTTTCAGTTAAACTGCCGTAATTATGTTCTTATGTTCTAATTTTGTCTTTTGCTTGATTTAGCGTTGTCTTTTTTCACTATTTGCAAGGACATAAATTAAATTTTTGTTTGACTTGTTATATTGTCTCACACTAGTAAGAGGCATCTAAATTCAAAACCATCCATGTTCTCTCTGACACAACACAACTTTTAACCGAAGAGGATGTGGAATTATTTTCATTTGATTAATTTGAGATATAAAAAGTGGTTTTCTTGAGATCACAGAGTAAATGTTACAGTAATTATAATAGTATGATGATAATAATAACAATAATAATATTTAAGCAGCCATATTACAAGTTTTACTACACGCCACATTGTAATGACTGACAGGGTGCAGCATCCAAATCCATACAATTCTATCATTGAAAATCAAGATCAAAGATTGTAATGACATTAAGCAATCAGCACTATTAAGTTTGTAAATCTCATTTAACAATAAATATCTAACAGGAGAAGCATAAAGCATTAAAGATGCTGAACCCTGATTTAATATTTTAACTTTGAATGGGAAGTAAATGCATTAGAAGTGAAATTAGCATCTCATTTGTTCTCACCAGCTACATAGACCGACACTATAATTAATAAGGGATGTACTTTGTCCTGTACTGTAAATAATCCTTTGTTTATGTTGCTGCTTCTCCATCTAAACGAGTCACCGAGCCTCAAGTCTTTTTTTTTTTAACAAGTTAGCAGGTAGTGAGACGACATAACGGTCAAAGACGATGTACATTTTTAAGGTTCAGACTTTAGGAACTTAATTATCTTTCCTGTGCGAATGTTATTAACCATAAAACTAATACAGTGTAACTGGAATTATGAGACGAGCGTGAGAAACTGAACGAAAAGCTCTTTTGTACGTCGGAGAAAAATGAGAAAGATGGAAATCAAGAAGCAGGAAAATGGAAACTTTTAAATGTAAATAGACAAAACTGTACACATAAGATTGAGAAATGGAAGCAATAAAGGAAAAACAATAATTTCTGAAACTGACGAGTTCATTTGATTCCTTGTCTTTCATTTTAAGAGTTGTGAACAACAGTATGCTGCAATGCAACTTTAAAAACTCAAAAATGACCACAGAGAAGAATCAGTGTCACAGTTTGAGCAAAAACTGCAATCATTTGTTTGATATTCAGATAATTATTGCAGACTCCACCATGCAGTATCCACCTGCTAGGGTTTTTAAAGAGCCTTCAGTCTTCATCAGCAGGTAATCAGGTAAACAGCTTGTGATTTCATCCAATACACTTTCAGGTAGAGGCGGACGAAGTACTCAGATCCTTTACTTTAGTTGAAGTACCAGTACAACACTATGATACTGCAAGTAACATGCCTCCATTCTGAATCCTAGAGAAGTATTATCTGTCTCTCATGTAGTTAAAGAAACGGTAGTAAAAGTACTTCAGATATCAGTCACAGGAGATATTTCTGTGTCTTTACATTCATATATTGGTAACTTGTGGTACTTTTATCCAAATCCTTGTTCTACCACTGCAGATAACCTGGAACTAACAAGCATATCTCTCTTCTAGGCAAATATTTCCCATCAGCTCTCAGGGGCAAAACACCTCCCTGAGATTCTCTACCAAAATCACAATCTGTCAGGGTGCACTTTGAATCTTTGACCACTGTGTGGCGCTGTGGATCAAGTCAGGAAGTTCAAAACTGTTCAGTCACTGTTCAGTCACTGTTCAGTTGGGTCCATCAGGTGTCCGTCTTGGCTGCGGTTTTTGTTTTGCATGTATGGATTTCATGAGATTCCGGTTTCAGAACGATTTCAGAAACATTTGAGGTTTAGGAGGTTCTTGTGGAGAAATGTTAATAACAAATGTTGTAATAAAGTTTTTTTGGCACAATAAGAAAACATGCAATGTAAATATAGAAAAAAACAGATCTGCATTGTCCCAAAAAATTATGTAAGCTATAAAAAAACTATTTACTGCATTATATTATTCTGAATTGTCACCTGCCACCTGAATTTTGTGTTCCCCTTTTTCACCATAAATTGGTGCAGAAAATGTCTCCAGAATGCAGGAAATTAAGTGCTTAATGCTCAAAATCTTCCCCAGAATTATATATCATCAATGAATATTTCTTTGCTGCTAGTCTTGACCCCAGTATTCTGCATTGTCACATCTCTAATCTCCGCCCACACAAAGTGACGCCCTTGCACCAGCAGCATCGGGCTCAAACTAAGCGTATCTAATGTCCTGAGAGTGATTCCAGAAATTATGATTTATTTTTAGGGGAGTCTAAAACCAGATGTTCTGCAACCTTTCCTCAGAATGGATGTTTCGAACGCAGCGAGCTACGCTCAACTCAAGTTTGCAAAAGATAGAAACACAAACTACTTTAACCTGCACTGCTTAAATGAGACCTGTTATTCTGCTTTTCTGGCCCTATATTGTAGTTCTGTGACTCCTGCATGGCAGCTTTGCATGATTCAGAGTTCAAGTTTTCTTATACCGGCTCTTCATGTAGGCCCTCATTTCAGCCTCTGTCTGAAACAAGCTGTTGATGCTCCTGTCTCTTTAAGCCCCCCCCTCTCAAAGCCCACTGTCTTCTGATTGGCCAAGACCTGAAGCATGTTACCAGGCTGTTGTTGTTGCTGGGCGGAACAGGCAGACTGAGCGTTAGTGTGGGAGCAAATGACCATATATGGAACCGCGGCTCCGTCTGTCTCCGTGTGTCGTAGAACAGGCCGTTTTCATCTCGGGACGCCAAAGGTACCCTACACAGACCAGAAGTACTAGGTAGCTACGTTCGTGTTAAAGGTGTTGACGGCCCCCCGAAGCCCCCTACCCTCACCACAACCATCAGAAATGTTAGTACCTAAAGTCACTGACTTTATGCATGTCGACTAGCAGGCAGGGTTAGCCTCCTTTGTGTTGCTGGGACGTAGCAAACGGTGGCGTTTCAAATGGACGCCTTTAGCGTAAAATACTCACGCTTTCTGAACGCATCAGTTATGGCGCATTGAGATGAGGACGGGTTGCGCAGAACGGAGAACATCCAGAACAGGAGGAAATCTGAGGTTTTGGCTCACAGGGATTTCTCATAAATACTTTAACCTCATTATTTGAAGCTTTGGCCGTGTTCAGCATGAACATCTGACTTTGTAACATTAAGTCATTCAATGTGGAAAAGCGTAACAGGTCTCCTTTAATGCCACGCTAAAACAACCTAATGCTGCTGAGGTGGACGTTTGTCTGGCTGCTCTGTAATCTCAGCGTGATGTTCATAAAGTCAGCCTAACACTTGGTTGTGCGGTCGGTTATAGTTGACTAACGTATGTAAACTTGCCACAGTAGCAACACAGCGGTTACATAACCTTCGAAACAAGCCACAACTTCACCTCGCGTGTCCCTCACGGTTCTGCTCCAGCACTTAAACAAACAGCACTACACCTCTGATGGCTGCACTGACAGATTGATTATCGCTCACATTAGCTTTTCCCAGTCGTTATGTCTTTAATGAACTCCCATAAAGTCCCTGACTCGCTGTCCAAACTGAGATATGCGAGAGAACAAATACACAGTTTGTTCCTCAAACTGCCAGGAGCTGTGTACGTGTTTTCGTGTGGAAGAGGTCAGATGAAGCTGCAGACAAATATCCGTATTGTCAGGATGCAGCAGCGTGTCTGTCCTGGAGGAATAACAGAATATCAAGTGGTTATTATTTTTAATGTTTTGATTTTTGCTCCAAACTCTTGACAAACAAGACACAAGGCGTTTTATTTATGAGGCGGGTCGAGGCCTGAAGCCAGGACTCGTGTGGCTGCCGGGCGACGGTGGTTGATTTGGTGTGTGGCTTCAGATAAACACAGCGATCTGGGCACCAAAACATAAACACACACAAAGAGAGTTGATCAGTAAGACGGATTTAGAGAGCTGGGATGTGTGCAGACCAAAGGCGCATGGTTCATTCAGGTGTGTGAGTGTAGGCGGGAGACAGACCGGAGACCTCACATGAACCACTTCACGTGCACTTTCAGAACGCGTGTGTTGACTACTGTGGACGTAAAGTAATCTCACTTAGACATGAATTTGCGGCAGCACGTCTGCTGGTCCTCTCTCATAAAGAAGATGGTAAAGAAAGAGAACCAATCATGTAGCATGGGGTAAGACGCCCCCCCCCCAAGCTCAACGTCTATTTGCTGATGCATAAAATAATATTTTATAGGTTTTTTTGGAGGCCATGCTGTAGGGTAACACAAAGTGAAATAAATAGCTACAGTTGAGAAATTAATTTGTATTTAATCAAATGTAATTTTTTAGGGAGAAGGCATTTTTCCATATGGGGTAAGATGAACATGTCGTTCAATCTGAAAATTTTGCAAACTGGTGGAAAACGTTTTGAGATTGAAATCGCCCCTGATGTCTTGGAGTGGACGGAAATGACTGAAGCATCTTTTTACCGTAAGTGTTGTAATATAGGGGAAATTGCCTGGACACAGTGATTCTCAACATAGAAACAATTTGCGACAGGGCCCCTTGCTCTCAGCGCCCTTGGTTAAGACGTCTCCAGAGTATCCAAGACTTCATGAACACATAGTTTACCACGACCCTGTCTGATCTTTATCCGTGAATGTGTGTTTAATCATTGTCATTTGGAAGTCTCAGAGGTTTCACTTGTCTGATTGTTGAGCCAAAAGCATCAGTCATTCTGTTTTTCTTTCTTTCCCAATATTTTAATCTGTCGTAGCTTTCTCTGATTCAGTTCGTCATCGTCTCTTCTGTGTTCGATAGTTCGTGGCAGCCTGCGGTGGTCAGCAGTGCAAAGAGTTCAGACGTGATTATAGGAACAAGGCCAGAAGACGCTGAGATACATCAGACAGAGAGAGATTTCACACCTGCGCACACCTGGTGTTGTTCTTGGCCTTTTACTTAATCACATGTGTGGTTTGTGTGTGTGCTTCTCTGTTGTTGTGGTAACGGTTTGCCGACATGATGTGTGGAATGATAACACTAAGTGAACCTGGCAGAACGGAACGCCTTCACTCACTGTTTGGTTTTTCTTACATCTCTCATCGCACTGAAACTGCAGCGCCGCTAACGATATTCTGTTTACAAACGAGAGTCTTCATGCCACTTTCTACTTCTGCTCCTCTACAATACTGCAATACTACTGGGAATACTGCACTTTTCACTTCACAGCTTTAGTTACCAGTTCCTTTATTACTCAGCGATGTTTCCACATAAAACATATGAAAAGCTTATAAAATATGTTTTGCCAACTACCCAAACATTTTATACAAACGCAGCCTAAACGATCGCTCTGTTAATCAATTAGTCATCAATAGATCAATTAATCAGTTTGACTGTTGACTGGTCAAAACAAGCATTGCAGCATTCGGTTGGTTTGGGGTCTTTAAATGAGTTTCAGAGTTCCCTGGACATTTCCATGGTTCTCAACGTTCCACAGTGACGTTCAGAGGGTTCCAGGAATCCGTAGGATTGTTGTGAAGGCCCTAGAAATGCTGATGTGGTTTCCAGGGTCTTTAAGAAAGTCCAGTGGTTCTATAAAATGATCCAGGTGTCCTGAATTAGGTTCTATGTCTTCTCAACTGAGGTCTGTGGCTCATGAGAAGGTTTATGGGGTCTTCAAAGACAAGTCAGTGGTTGTACAGTGTCCAAGGAGCCTTGAAAGACGTTCTGGTGGTCTCTTGAGGAGGTTCCAGTCGTACATTAGGAGATTTTCCAGTAGCTCCAGAGTTAGCTTAAGAAGTTTGAGGACAACAGTGCTTGAGGTTCAGAGATACTTGGAGATGTTCTGGCGCTTCCTGGCTTATAAGAATGGGTTTATTAAGCCATTAAGAAATTTCAGTGGTTCTCCAAGTTCTAGGCCTTTAAAAGGGTTCCAGATAGCCTTAATGTTGGGGAAAAATCTTTGAGATAGTTTCAGAGATCCTTGAAGTGGATCTGGAGGTGCTAAAGAAGGGTTTAGAGATGACAATGAGCCTTCAAGATCTGGGTGGCCTTCCAAGGTTCTTTGGGGGGGAAGTGTTTGGAAGTGTCCCTTCTGAAGATGTTTGGGGCCCCTGGAGGAGGGTCCAGAGGTCCCTTAGGAGATATTTGGGGCTGATGAAGCTTTAAAAGTTGAAAGTGTTTTTAAGGACATTTAATGGGCTCCTGGGGGAGGTTCCAGGGGTTCTTGGAGACTTTCCAAAGCAGGGCATGTAGTAAATGTTACAGGACTGTGGTACAGGCCTGGATATGTACAGAGTGGAGTTAATGGCCGTGAGAAAACTTTGGCGGCACCACAGTGACCTGCATGAATAAACAACCTCCACTATGAGATACAGGGCGTCATTCCTCCGCAAACCTTCCCTTAAATCCTGTATAAATACAGGTCTGAAAAACATTAATACTCACATGCACGCACACACATACGTATGTGCTGTATATACAAATACATATACGTACGACCTGGCGCTGTCCCCACATGCATTCCTGATAAGTCCTGATTCCCAGTAAATCACCACTCTTAAACACTAATGTGCAAATGTGTTTACATTTACAATCCAGCACTCTCTCACACATTTGAAGCAGTTGACTGATTTGAAATGTGATACAGCAGATGAACAAATAAGGGTGGGACTGTGAGAACAGGCCGCCATTCACATCAACAGGCTTTTATTCTGAACTTTTGACAGTTTGGCTGGTTCCCAGTCCGCATTACTCAGCGTTGTTGTTCAGTGCTCAGTTACCGTTGTTGTTGTTGTTGTTGTGCAGCTAGCGTATCTTCCTGTTTGTGTTGTCCTCTAGTGTTTTAAAGCTCATCTAATCCATCACTGTTGTGGTTTTTGATGACGTCTTGTTTCGTGCTTCCATCTTGGTTGGAAGTCATTCTCTCTTCCTGTTGATCTGTTGTGATATTAAAGAGTTTTAATCCGGTACCACCTACCTCCCATGAGGCACTTTGCAGACCTCCAAATCTCAGTGAGAGTCTGGACCCTCTTCAAGGATCTCTGGAATCTTTGAAAGATTCCCTGAACCCCAGAAAACCCTAAAATATGCAAAGGTGCACCCGAAACATTCATTAAATCTCCAGAACCCTCTGTGTAACCACTGGAATCTCCACAAAAAGTCCAGTCAAGGTCACAAGGGGTCCTTACAGACAACACATAAGGACTAACATCAGACCTTTGGACCACTTTAACAGCCTTTGATAAACTTTTGAAGATGCTCAAACACAGAAACACTCAAGCACTGTCAAGGTTGCCTTTAATAACATCTGAACTCAGTGACTCCTTGGATCCCTTTCGAGCCCCAAAGACTCATAGAATCTCCTCAACGACCCCTCAGTGAAGAGTTGTAGTCAAAACCGCCCAAACCCAGACCAAGTCAAGACCGAGACCAGAGTTTATCGAGACCGAGACAAGACCGAGTCTTTTAGGGGCTGAGACCAACTCGAGACCAAGACCAGTTCCCCACATTACATGACACAGAATAAAATGTGGAGATCACAGGTACTTCTCAGATTTATCAGAAAGATCCACATACAAACACTAAGAGCTGAAATCAACGTTAGCATCTTTACTCAACTCTCCTGGGGGTAGTCGTTAACAGCAACAACACATTTTCATCATCAAAAAGTGGTCTTAAGACCGTTCTGGAATACTACAACAGTACCTCAGAGATCCCTGAATTTTGCGGAAGAGTCCCTGAAGCTTCAAGGATCTTTGAAACCCCCCACAAACTTATCAAGCATCTCTGAAATCTTCTCAAGGACGGCCCCTGACTCTTCTTCAAGAGCCCAAAACCCTGCTTTAGAACGCTGCCTTGAAACCTCCTCTGTGTCCCGAGAAACATCTTGTTAGAGACTTTTTTATGGTCAGCGTGGCCTCCTTAAAGACCCTCTAAATAATCCGTGGAACCTGTTCAAGGATGTCAAAACCTCCTGACATCTGTCCCGACCTCTGGACCCTCTTTTACACGAGAGTCTAGCCTTGTGCACATGGAACCCCTTCAAAGACTGTACCCTCATTACAAATCCCAGACAATGTTTCATACTTGGTGCATATTCCTAAATAAATTCAACCCAATCACCAGACACAGAATCTTCTACAATATTTGTGCATGACTACGGTCTGGTTGCTCAGGGAAAGAACGTGGTCATGGCAGGTGGACTATGGTTAGAGGTAAAGTTAGCATGCTAACGAGTTAGCCCTGGCCCGTCCCATCTCGTGATACAGCTTTTGTACCTTGAGTTGTGTGCAGCTCAGGCCTCCCCGGTAGTTTCAGCTGGGAGATGTGTACGCGCAGCGAGTTTCCTACGTTCTCAAACTCTTTTAGCTTTTTTAGGTCTGATAAATAAACGAAATAAAAGCACAAAATGTCAAGACCCGCTCGCCCCGGCTCTGGTTCTGGTGCTCATTCTGGACACAGTCAGCTAATTGGGCTGCTAAATTAGCTACATGGCTAACTAGCTAATGGCAGCTATGACCTGAAGTGTGATTTGCTTCCCCTCCATTTATTTGGAGTATGGATTCGACAGGTAGTCTGAGGTTTTACACATTGTACCTTTTAATTGTAGGTATTTGACAGGATGCTACGCGCCCCAACTTTATGCTTCACTACATAAAGAACTCGCTACTACCTGCATTCACACTAAACCTTTATATCAGATGTAAATATGAATGTAACTTGTTTTCAACAAGTTCAAAACCAGATAAATCCTGGGAAAGCCCCTGCAGCCTCCTCAAGCACCCTGACGTCTTGTCTTCGGTGACTCCTGAGAGCCTCTCAATGATCTGCGGAGAACCCTGATCAATAAAGTTGTAGCAGTGATTCACATCGACAGTTTCTTCTTCTGCTCTGCTCTGTAAATCATTACAGCCCCCTTTAGTGACGTCCACCTCTTCTACAGGTTTTGGACTTTGAACTCAACTATGTAAGTTTTCAAAAGAGAAACTTTTATATATTGATTTTCATTTACTATTTGAGACTTTGTCAGATCTGTCTGTGCTGATTGAACTTGGGAATGTAAGTTTTCAGAGAGAGAAAAATTAGCTCAGCTGCTGCGTCTTTGAGTTTGGCAAAGTGGAAACATGGACATAATCAAGTAATTATACGCAGCAGAGAAGTCATGTTTTCAAATTCCAACTAAAATATAGAGCCTTTTGTGGTAAACAAGAAAGGAGTAAAGAGTACCAAGGAAAGCCAAATCCAAGAAGAGATCTCATAGCGGTTTCTTTTATTTCTCCTCGACACAAATGAGCTGCTTTTAACACCAAGGTCAGACCGAAGACTTTTTTCTCCTACTTCTCAAATTCAGCTCAGGAGAAACAACCATATACAATCTCATTTATCTCTAATTCTGATCTAAACAAGAGCTCTCTAACTGAAGTCTGATCTAAGTCTCCTAAACATGTGACCACGAGGTCAGAGAACGAGCTCAAAGGGAACTCCTGGGATCTCAGGAATCTTCTCAAATATGTCTCGGTTCTCTCACGGTGACTTCAGGAGCAAATAACTCTATATTAAATTAAATTAGTGTATTTTAAGTCTCCAGAATGTGGATCAGAGAAAAAGCTCCCAGATGTCTTTGTTTTGTCTTAGGGGTGGAAAATAAAGTTATTTTACTCAAGTACTTTACTTAAGTCAAACGTTGAGGTACTTGCTCTTGAGTATTTTCTTTTTAGGAGGGTTTATACTTTTACTACCCAGACTTTCAAATCCTTATTGTAGTTATTGTTGATTATCTGTTGCAAGTTACTGAGAAAAATAATAAAATACATTTTGTTATTGAAAGTAATGCACTTTCAAATGTCATGTTTTACAATTTGTTAAGGTAGTCACAGCCAGGAACACTTTGAAATGATGTTTAGAGATGAATTCATTAAGGACAGAATGCACGCAAGAACTGAGATAAAACAATATCATACAGAATACAGAGTACATTTACTTTTGATACTTAAGTACATTCACTATTGAATACTTTTATACTTGTGAAGCATTTTGAGGACTTTAACGGTATTTTCCTCTCTTGAGAAAAGGAAAAGTTCACTATATTTAAAGACAATCAGCGGACGTGTCGTATTACTTTGAACAGCAGGACCGGGGTTCAAATCCAGCTCAGGGCCGGGGCCTCCAGCAAGGTTCTCCGAGCACAGACTGTAATGCAATGCAAACATCTCCCCAGTGCTCCTGACTGCTTTTTAGGAGCAATAATCAAGACATTAACGAACTCAACAAGATACAATGACGCGATGTGTTACTTCCATTTCTCCTATTTTAATCTCACTTCAGTATCCATTTGACTTACCTAAGTCTCAAATCTCTCCTCATCTCATGTCTGCTCCTAAGATCCACTTTGAAGTGATCTCAAAAAGATTTACAACTGAGATTTAAGTGCTCTGGGCTGACAATACCTGTGAATTAAGTTTAAATCTTCTTAACTTGGAATGGAAAGTAGTGCAAATGTAGTTAAGTTGTTTTAACTTGAGCTGTGAGTCAGAATAATGCAGTAAAGTCTGTGTATAATAAAGTCTGTGCTTTAGACTTGTTCAAAGTTGTTTCTTGCATTGAAAAATGTGTTTTAACTCGAAGTGTGAAGTTGAATCAAATGGAAAAAAAACAAGAACAAAGGAAGTCTTCAAGTTAAGTTACCTTGAAGTGTCTCAGTTATTCTGTCTTTGGAAAATGTATTAAATTCATATTTAATAAACGCATTAAATGAGGAGGGCACGAGGGAGGAAGCATTTTTATTTCTCTCCACTGAGAGGGAGTGGTGCACCGCTGCGACTCTGACCTGTCAAACTGTCTTTTAATGTGCGCGTGTGTGTGTGTGTGCACGTTGGCTGTCCGCATACACAAACACGCACGCACCTCCTCCTCCTCCTCCTTTATTTCCGTAATCTGGCTGGGTTGCGCGTGGAGGGAGAAGCAGAGACGGCTGAGTGTTTCCACAGGAAAGAGGAGGAGAAGAAGCGCGCGGTGCAGACTCACCTGGTCACAAGAATTTATTCGAGACAAACGTCCAAACGCGTCCCGGAGCAGCAGGTGGACTCCAAACTTAATTGGACACAAGAGTCCCGCCCGGGACAGGACTGGAAGTCCTCCCTTCGGTCCGCAGAGCAGGGACATGAACCCGTCCAGCTCTCGGGCAGCTACTGCCTTACGGACCGGCTGCTGATGAAGAGGATGAAGGTGCTTCCTCAGCTCCACGCGCTCCACCAGTGACCCGCGCCGGTCTAAGATGCCACCGGGCCCCGGCGCTCGGCACGCGGCTCGGATCGAGAATAACCCGGGATAGGCTAACAAATCACAAAAAGACACAAAACCGAACAAAAGAAGAAGTCCACCTCCTCGGGGAGTCACCCCGAACCGGGACGAACCGGGAGGGAGAACCCGGGGTCGGTGAGCGGTGCGCCGGGGAGCAGAGGCGCACTGAGACGCGCCAAGAGCCGCAGGGAGGAGAGAGGTAACCTGGGAGAGGCGGTTTGATAAGAAAAGGAAACTTTATTTTATCTGCATTGAATTTTGAATTAAAACTTTTTTAAAGTTTATTGGTTTTAGATCCAGTCCAGCATCAGCAGTGCTGAGAGCAGCAGCGGAACAAAAGGCATGAGAGTCCTGCGGCGACCACAGAATCTGATAAATGGTTTATTTCACTGTACCAATCATAACCGTCTGTCACAGAGAGCTGTTACTAAACTAAACTTCCAAACCTTACGTGTTACTTCCAGAACTTGTGATGGATCTCTGCTACAAATAAACTATCTTAGAAACTGTGGAACTAATCAGGAACAACTGCAGCACTAAAGCGAGGTCGTCTCTTATAGTCAAATATTGTCTTTGTGTCACAGACTCGCTGTTTCACCTTTAGCAGTTTTTTGAGATGCAAAAATACATAAAGAGTCTGACGTGCTGGAAACAGCTGGTTTCACTCATCGGATGTTCAGGTGAAATGAGATAGGAAAGCAAAATCCAGCATGAGATCTCATAGTTGTTTCCTTCTTTTCTCCTCGACACAAATTCATTTCTTTTAATACCAAGTTGAGACCAAAGACTTTTTTTCTCCAACTTCTCAAATTCATCTCAGGAGAAACAACCGTATAAAATCTCATTTATGTCTGACTCTGATCAAAACAAGAGATCTCTAGCTGATCTTAAATAAGTCTAATTTAAGTCTCCTGAACGTTGGACCATGAGATCAGAGAAAGAGCTCAAAGAAAACTCAGCTATGACTCCTGGGATCTCGTGATTCTTCTCAAATATGTCTCGGTTTTCTGATATTGGCCTCAGGAGCAACAACTCATCTCTGTCTGACTCTGATCAGAAGATGAGATCTCTACAGTATCTTAAATAAGCGTCATTTCAGTCTCCAGAATGTGGATCAGAAAAAAAGCTCCAAGATATTTCTCAGTTTTGTCTTAGTGACCGAACTTAGGGGTTATTTTACTTACGTCAAATATTGAGGTTGAGTATTTTCTTTTTATGGGGGTTTCAACTTTTACTCCCCTTAATTTCAAATCCTTATTGTATTTATTGTTAATTATCTGTTACAAGTTACTGAGAAAAGTAAAATACATTTTGACATTTCCAGTTTGTTAAGGTCACGCTAGTATAACTGGAACAGTCAATACTTTGACATGTTGTTTAGAGATTAATTCATTAAGGATCCAACGTCTATCTGTCATACAGAAGAAGCACTTTTACTCTTGATACTTAAGTACATTCACTATGGAATATTTTTATACCTTACTTGAGTAGAATTTTGAGAACTTTAATTGTGGATATGGCATTTCTCCTCTTTTAAGTAAAGGAAACTTGTACTCTATTTAAAGACAATAAGTCCTTCATTATTAATTTTAGCTGGAAGGCGCAGTGGCAGAGTTGTTGCCCTTTAAACAGCAGGAGGGGGTTCAGATCCAGCTCAGGGCTTCCAGCACGGTTCTCCAAGCACAATGTGATACAATCATGCTCACAAACATCTCCCCAGAGCTCCCAACGGCGTTTTAGGAGCAATAAGCAAGACATTAATGAACTCAAAAAGAGACAAAGATGAGATCTCATCTGTTACTTTCATTTCTCCTACTGTAATCTCAATTCTGTATCCATTTGTCTTACCCAAGTCTCAAAACCTCAATCTCTCTTCACCTCATCCTTTTCTCCTAAGGGGTTTGAGGAGCAACAGTTCAGATTGGAGTGATCTCAAAAAGATTTACTATTGAGATCTTAGTGTTTTCTCAAGAGTTAAAGAAAAGACCATTCCGAACAAAATAGTGTAGTGTGAAAAGATTTGATTATAAAATGCAGCCTTTTGGTGTTCTAACCAGATCCAGTACTCTCATGCTACTCACCTTCTGGAACCAGGGATTTTTTAAATCTTTGCTCCGCCCCTCCAAGTTATTTTAGAGATGATTTAATTTAAAGGACACTTGTAGCAACAACAACACGTCTGCTGATTGGCTGAGAATTTTTAAAGAGCCACCTGATAGATTCTCCAGTAATTAAAGTGAGAAAGTAAATAAAGTTCATCAGAGACACGACTTTATTTTCTTCTTTAGTTATTCTGCAGCTACAGAAATAATTAGGTCAAAGGTCAAACCATCATTCGTGGGTAGCAGGTGACCTCATGCTGAGAGCTGTCAATCAATCCATCAGGCGCTGTGCTCCTTCAGGTCCGCAGAGATGCTGCTCCCGCGGCTTCCGGTCCTGTCGGCGCTGCTCGTCCTGCTGCTGACCGCGGGACGCCGCAACGCGGCGGCCCTGCTCAGGGGCCCCGGAGCCCGAGCGGACGGACGTGCGGAGGGACTCAGCATGCTGGAGCTGGTGGGCCAGTACCCGAGGAGGGCAGAACTGTTGGGCGGAGTTAAAACCCCGGAGAGAGACAGCAGGTCACAGCAAGGACCGGGTCAGTACTGCAACTGGTACTACTACTACTACGCTACTACTACTGCAACTGGTACTACTACTACTAGGCTACTACTACTGCAACTGGTACTATTACTACTACGCTACTACTACTGCAACTGGTACTACTACTACTACGCTACTACTACTGCAACTGGTACTACTACTACTACGCTACTACTACTGCAACTGGTACTATTACTACTACGCTACTACTACTGCAACTGGTACTACTACTACTACGCTACTACTACTGCAACTGGTACTACTACTACTACGCTACTACTACTGCAACTGGTACTACTACTACTACGCTACTACTACTGCAACTGGTACTACTACTACTACGCTACTACTACTGCAACTGGTACTATTACTACTACGCTACTACTACTGCAACTGGTACTATTACTACTACGCTACTACCACTGCAACTGGTACTATTACTACTACGCTACTACTACTGCAACTGGTACTACTACTACTACGCTACTACTACTGCAACTGGTACTACTACTACTAGGCTACTACTACTGCAACTGGTACTACTACTACTACGCTACTACTACTGCAACTGGTACTACTACTACTACGCTACTACTACTGCAACTGGTACTACTACTACTACGCTACTACTACTGCAACTGGTACTACTACTACTACACTACTACCACTGCAACTGGTACTATTATTATTACGCTACTACTACTGCAACTGGTACTATTACTACTAGGCTACTACTACTGCAACTGGTACTATTACTACTACGCTACTACTACTGCAGCTGGTACTACTACTACTACGCTACTACTACTGCAACTGGTACTATTACTACTAGGCTACTACTACTGCAACTGGTACTATTACTACTACGCTAGTACTACTGCAACTGGTACTACTACGCTACTACTACTGCAACTGGTACTACTACTACTACGCTACTACTACTGCAACTGGTACTACTACTACTACGCTACTACTACTGCAACTGGTACTACTACTACTACGCTACTACTACTGCAACTGGTACTATTACTACTAGGCTACTACTATTGCAACTGGTACTACTACTACTACGCTACTACTACTGCAACTGGTACTACTACTACTACGCTACTACTACTGCAACTGGTACTATTACTACTAGGCTACTACTACTGCAACTGGTACTACTACTACTACGCTACTACTACTGCAACTGGTACTATTACTACTAGGATACTACTACTGCAACTGGTACTACTACTACTAGGATACTACTACTGCAAATGGTACTACTACTACTAGGATACTACTACTGCAACTGGTACTACTACTACTAGGCTACTACTACTGCAACTGGTACTATTACTACTAGGATACTACTACTGCAACTGGTACTACTACTACTACTACTACTGCAAATGGTACTACTACTACTAGGATACTACTACTGCAACTGGTACTACTACTACTACTACTCATGTGTCACCATGTTACGTCAGCATGTGATGTCACCATGTGATGTCACCATGTGACGTCAGCATGTGATGTCACCATGTGATGTCAGCATGTGACGTCAGCATGTGATGTCACCATGTGATGTCACCATGTGACGTCACCTCTCTGTGGTCTCTGGTTTCTGTTTGAACTTCTTATTCAACAAACTAAACAAATCACAACACGACAGCGGTGGAAGAAGGTTTTGCTTAAATACAAGTAGTAATACCACAGTGTAGTAATACTTTGTGTTGTCCTGCTTTCAAGACGAAAATATACTGCGTGCACTAAAGAAGACAGAGTTAGCTGTGAGTTGTCACGTTGTTTTGTTGAACTACTGCTTGAGCTTGTTGTGTGAAAACTTTATTTGGCTTTGGGTAAAGAACAGAACAGCTGTGTGAAGGACGACACAAACAGGAGCTCCGCTGGGTTCAAACAGGGTTACAAATACCTCAGAAATGCTGCAGCGCTGCGTCACGTGCGGCCTGTTTCTGAAGCCTCACTTGAGATCTTTTTTTGTTGTTTGGATGAGCGGGTGAAGAGGCCACTTTAACTCGCCGCTGCATTTACAGTCGGGTCCATTAGTGCAGTCGGCTGATGCCAAACCGTCGCAGGGTCTCTGGCCTGCTGTCGCGCCTCACTGTCCAAGCTCCTGCCTCACAAGACGCCTCCATCAGGGATCATAACCCAGAGGGCCGCAGACCGGATGTTCTGTACGGGGTCCTGTAGTGATCTGTGGCGGCTGCAGGTCTGGATTCAGGCAGCGGCGTCCGCTCGCTGCTGTCAACGTAATGCTGTGGTTTTATGGGCGAAAATCACAAGGAAAACATCTGAACGATGCTGATGCAGCAGCTGCTCACAGAATGTCATGAAGTCAAACAATATGTGTAAAATGTGAATATTGACAATTATCGTTCTTAATGATAAACGAAAATCACTCCAGCAGGACGGAGAAGATTACTTCTGTTTAATTAAAGTCGAGCTGCTCTGCTGATTTAAATATCTTTATTAATGTTCCTGTCGTTTACAGCTTTTAACAGAGAGCTGTAACTCAGTGGCCAGCAGGCTGCGGTTGTACTGGGCAGATCCAGGTGTGAATGTGATCAGGGCCTTCCTGCTAAAGACAGGCTTCCTCTCAGTGAAGCTCCCCTGAACAAATAAAGGTCAAAAAAGCACTAAGATCAGGAAGCAGCACGTCAATTTAATGACTTTCTATCTTCAAAATGTGACAGTTTTTTCATATAAATCAGTATTTCATTAGAGATTACAGTTGTCCTCAGTCACTTTGGTGCATTTCTCAGCTGGTCATCTTGTGCACATCACATGTAAAAGCGTAACTGTGAATCCTGTCCAAACCTTTGCAATGTGTAACTCTGGGCTGTTGAAACTGGTCCGTACAGAAAAGTGCAGCCTGGTGCATTTTCAATCATTGTCATCCAAACCTTAGCCGTAGTTTACAAATAGTTTAGCAAATGTTAAGGATGATTCTAGAAAGGTACCAAAGAGAGAAACTGTAAGAATGTTGAGAAGCTGCAGAGCTGCAGTCTCTATTCATTCAGCTGACACTGTCTCTCTCCTGCCATTCACCGCTCTTGTGCCGCTCTTCGAGTAATTGCACATTTGTTTCAAACGTTCTAAATCTGCGGCACTGAAAACATCATTACCTGATCCTGCGGCTGTGGCTTGTGCCAAACCTGGTATAAGACCTAGTTTTCCATAAAAACACGGGACGTTTCAGCATCACATGATCAACCAACACTGCAAAACATAGCAGAAATAAAACAGTGCATGAAGGTTTGTCCTGCAGTAAGAGCTCAGGTTCATCTTTCAGGAACCAGGCGCTTCGTTCTGCCTGAGAATCTTCAAGTTTTCTTCAGTGATGCAGCGACAGATGTCGTACGTCCACGAGTTCACTGCTAACTGCTGAATCTGCTTCTCTTAATGAGCAAGTTTGGCTAAAAGCAAAGAAACATAGACGTAAAAACACGGCAGCTTTTTCCAGAGCTTTTGAAGCACATCATACAGTCTTCATCTGGAGGTCCAGTCAGCTCAGTAGATCTGTTGTCATTAAGGTCTTTCTTATCCTCACTGCTACTGACTGATATTTCCTTTTTATTCCAGACAGTCTCCTCCGAGATCCACGACACAAGGAGAAGTTCCTCAACTACCTGACAGGTATGAACGGCGTCAGACTGTAGAGGTGGAGGCAGATCTTTACGACCTAGAAAGGAAGGGGAGGAGTTAAATGAGAGACTCCTGTGAATCAGCTCTGAGGGACAAGAAGGAGATCCACTCGTCTGTCTGTCCAAGTTATAAACCTGCAGTTCGGCGTTACGTTTCTCCATGTGATGAAAACACCACAGGAGGCGGCGAAGAAGACGAGCGGTAGCTTGGAAACAATTCACGTTCCAAAATATTTCCAAAAATCTGCTTCGCAAGTGTTTTATAAGAAAGTATGTTAGACCTCAAGGACTCACAGAGTTTTAACAGAAGGAAGTAAAACATTACATCTAGCATCTTTCCATCGACCTTCTGTCTCTTTTAGAAATGATTTTTAAATATAATTACTAGTTCACGAGGCTCTGAATGGTTTAACACCTCCTGCTGCGTCCGACACTACAGCGTCAGCTCAGCCAGAGACGTCTGATCTGACCAGAAACATCCGTCTAGTTTATTTACATTCTTATTATGCATTCCTGTTCCTGCACCTGGATTATTGTATTTTCTTGTTTTCATCGACACTTTTATTGTTTATTATTATCAATATTATTCACAAGAAAACCTGTAACTCCGTCACTCACTGGCTTTTCTCGACAGCAGCATCACATGAGCTGGGCCACGGAAACTGCAGCTCAAAACTTACTGTTGTCAGGCCGCTTTTTCAGAGGTCAAGCTGTCTTTTCACTTCAAGTCAGCAGGATTTATAAAAGTACTGAATGTAAAATTAAAACCTGTAGTTTGTAGAAAAAAAGGCGCTCATGATTAGAAGACGCCGACGTTCAGAGTTGGTGGGAGACGTACTCAGATCCTTTGAGTAAGACTATATTTAACTAAAAGTACAAAAGTATCAGCATCAAAACATACTCAAAGTACCAAAAATAAAAGTACCAATTCTGCAGAACAGCAGATTTCAGAATAATATACATTGGATTATAATTATTGATGCATTAATGTGGAGTCTAATTGAAGTACTTTATATACTGCTGAGTACCTTAATCAATACTAATATATCATTTCATTTCTTAGTTGGTTTTTATTTTGGATAATAATCTGAATATACAAAGTAACTGTAGGAAAATAAATAAATGCAGTGGTGTAAAAAGTACAAAGTGCATGCAATGGAAATACTCAAGTGCAGTACCTTTAAATTGTACTTAAGTACAGAGTACATGTGGTTAGTTGCGTTCTACCAGTGCTTAAGTAAAAGTACACAAGTATTATGTACTACTATTCAGTTTTTATCACTAATGAATTCATGTAAAAGCACTTTAATGTTTTAGTTTGTCAATGTGGAGCCAATATACTTTGTATTCTACTTTATAGAGTAGTACTGTAGTACTGTATCAAATCATTAGTTATTGTTAGTCTAATGTAAAATGTAATACTTCCGCCTGAGGTGAAGGAGAGTAGAAATGGAGTTACGACCTGACTAAAGTACAAGTAGTACCTTAAAACTGTGCTAAAGAATCTGTGAGGCTTAAATGCGAGATGCTAAAAAAAGAGTCCAGTATTGTAAAGTGTGTTTGACTCTGTCCTCAGGTCCCCTCTACTTCAGCCCGAAGTGCAGAAGACAGTTCCACAGACTGTACCACAACACGAGGGAGTGCACGGTGCCCGCCCGTGAGCGCACGCACACACACACACACACACACACGCACACACACGCACACACACACACACACACACACACGCACACACACACGCACGCACTGTGGCGTGTTATCAGCGTAATCGTGTCAGAACAGCAGCAGCTCTTGTGATCTTAAATCATGCATGGCGCTCTGTGTTTATCTTGGACAGCGTGAGCGTGT
This sequence comes from Micropterus salmoides, assembly GCF_014851395.1. Taxonomy (NCBI): domain Eukaryota; kingdom Metazoa; phylum Chordata; class Actinopteri; order Centrarchiformes; family Centrarchidae; genus Micropterus; species Micropterus salmoides. The sequence continues at coordinate 3,981,376 of NW_024040040.1, forward strand.
GTGTGAACAAAAATGTGTGTGTGTGTTTACAACAAGTCTCATCATGTCTCTGATCTCAATCGAACTCCTGCAGCAACACGACACAGTGACAACACTGGAGGGAATCGAACCGACGGCCAGCTGGCATGGAGGAAGCTATTACGACTAAGGTCGTTACAGACCAGCCGCTCCTAAACACCATCTGAGAGCTGCGCTATAGACGTTTTGTTTTAACGTTCGGCAGCTGTGGATCCACACAGGCTGGATGTTCGAGGGCTTCAGCAGCTGTCTGCTGTCAGCAGCAGCCGCCATGTACGACCGACACGATGTTGCTTATACCCATGAGAACTGAGCGATATGCAGAGTATGGTGAAGATCTGCTGGAAGCCGCTGGTCCAAGATTATGTATTCGATTGCCCCCTGTGATTATTGAAGTTACCGTAAAACTTCAGTTAACAGCCGCCTGCCCCGTTTACTGGCCTGCTGTGGGAACACCTTCTGAGAAATAAACGCAGGTCTCCATTAAACACCTGTCTGGTTTTTATAGAAGTTCTTTGGATGTATAAAACCTCTTAAACCCTGCGGGGTCGCCGCTTTAGCTGCTTCTAAGCTGCTCAGATCGTTAATACAAATATTACTGTTCAGTTCATTTAACAGAAACAACGAGCCCCAGAGTCTGATTCTTATAGATTTACCTGTGTAACCTGCCCGGTACAAGAGATGAGGGCGAAAAGGTCCGACTCTCGTTACTCTGAAGCGCTCGTTAAAGCTTGATTCATACTCCTGCGTACGGTCTCTGTGCAGTAGCGCTACGGCGTCCACCGTGCTGACTTTTGCCGGCCGAGCAGGCTAACTTCCGGTTTAGCGCTCCGCTAACGTGAAAGGGGGTAATATTGTACACGTGCGGCTGGTGTAGCCTTTTCAAATGTTATTGACTGAATGGATCACATTCTGATAGCGAAACGAGTCATTTCGCTCGGGTTGTGACGCTCAAATATATTGATCCACAGCTGCTGTTTTGGCCGCTAGTAAAAGTTACTTCAAAGCACGCGGCGCTTCCTGTCGGCTCCGAGGCATTGCGAGGCTAACATTTTTGAGGAGGTGCACGTCAGGCTACGGCGTAGGGTAGGGGGCTACGTAGAGGCTACGCCGTCGATTAGACACAGAAGTAAAACACTTTAGTCTGAATGCGTCCGTTCCTTGAATATTTATCTTCCTTTAGGGTCCACCGATCAAAAGAATCAAAACAGCTTTTTATAGCTGTGAATCCTGTCAGGTGAAGTCCGTCGCTCTCTGCCCGCTAACTTCTCTCGCCCTGCACCCTGCTGTTGTTTTCGTTACACTGCTGCCTTCAAAATAAAAGCGCATAAGCCGCCTAGATCAAATGATTGATTTGTATTTAATATCATTTTTATACAAGTAATATTCTGTTTGAAATGTTTAACTGTTTCATAGTAGTTTCAGTTTTGTGCAAAAGGAATTAAAGGCCTGTCCCAATCAAAGGCGGGGCCAGTTAAGTGATTTTAACATATAAAAGGCTATTAATCAAAGTTTTATGCTAATGAATTGTTAAAATGTGTGTGTGTGTGCGTGATCTGAAGGTGAAAGTTACAGAAGCTGTGACGTTTACATAAATGTGACCGTTTGTTGGCTGATGTTTGTTGTAAGTGCAGTATTTATACACAGGATTCAACTACCTGGTGTGTGTTTGGAACGTGAGGCAAGACGTGTGCAGTGAGTTTAATCTGAAAAAGACCTTTAGTCAAAGTGTTTAAACAGTATTAATTTGCCGCATTGCATTGTAATAACTGTTGAATTAGTTTTATTGCCTGTGCATTTCCTGCTACAACAAGCCAGGTGGGACATTTTCCAGTGATTTACTTAAAGTCAGGGAGGTTTTGCTGAAAGCTAGCAGTTTCCCCCTGCTGCCAGTCTTTGTGCTAAGCTAGGCTAAACACACTCCAGCAGTAGATTGAGTCTGCCACCCACAGATCAACATGCTGTGTTGTTTTCGCCTTCTGCAGATTATAAACGATGTGCTCGTCTGCTGACTCGACTGGCCAACGGCCCTCGCTGTGCCGAGCGGTAAACAGACTGAGAGACGGTAAGGAACTCCGACACTTGTGTACACAGACCAAAATATACGTCTTAAACACGGCGCCGTCATGTCCACTTTATCATGAACACTGCTGAAATGTATTCCTCCTGTGGACGCATAAATCGAACTCCTGAACCACAGAGAGGAAACAGCAGGGGCCTGAAGTAAAGAGGTCAAAGGTCAGAACGGGTAGAACAAATTTTACTGCTGAATGAAGGGAAGATATTCCAAACAGGAACTTTATCAGCTTCAGGCCGAAACGTCTACAACCTACTTTGACGTCAGGGTTGTTCTTTCTTAGAGGCATAAAACATTAAATGTTTTGTGTTCTTGTCCGTCTGCTGTTGCATCACACTGCAGAGAACCGACCCAGCGTTTGTTCCTGAAAGAGTATTATCACTATCTGACATCACTCAGACTGCAGTGTACCGCTGCCGGCGAGCAGCAGCTCCAGCGGAGACCATAGAAGAAGAGCATAAACAGTTACAACACAATGTGATGATTGTTCCGTCAGAAAGTACAACCCACATTCCTGACAGAGACTAAATGACCAGGCAGAACCACAGAGTCTGAACAATCTCAAGAAACAGGTCTAGAAAACCTGTGGAACAGTTACCAGATCCCCATCAGGCCCATCAGGCAGGATTTGCACCCTAATGGGAGCCCTTGCTGTAGAACATAAGAGTCTGTAAAACCTGGTCAACAGGTTCTACCCAATCTATAGAACCTGCAGTACCTAGAGTGAAAATAACCTGTTCATTGTAGAGTCCATAAAACCAGGTTAGTAGATCCTGTAGAACATATACGTAGTCTGTAGAACATCTTAAACCCAATGTCAGTAGATCCTTTGGGGCTAAAGTATGTAGAAACCGTAGATCGTAGACTGTAGAACCTGTAAATCTTAGACTGTAGAACCTTTAGATCTTAGACTGTAGAACCTGTATATCGTAGACTGTATAACCTGTAGATCTCAGAATGTAGAATCTGTAGATCTTAGACTGTAGAACCTGTATATCGTAGACTGTATAACCTGTAGATCTCAGAATGTAGAACCTGTAGATCTTAGACTGTAGAACCTGTAGATCTCAGAATGTAGAACCTGTAGATCTTAGACTGTATAACCTGTAGATCTCAGAAAGTAGAAGCTGTAGATCTTAGACTGTATAACCTGTAGATCTCAGAAAGTAGAAGCTGTAGATCTTAGACTGTAGAACCTGTAAATCTTAGACTGTAGAACCTGTAGATCTTAGACTGTAGAACACGTAGGTCTTAGACTGTAGAACCTGTAGATCTTAGATTGTAGAACCTGTAAATCTTAGACTGTAGAACACGTAGGTCTTAGACTGTAGAACCTGTAGATTTTAGACTGTAGAACCTGTAGATCTCAGAATGTAGAACCTGTAGATTTTAGACTGTAGAACCTGTAGATCTCAGAATGTAGAACCTGTAGATTTTAGACTGTAGAACCTGTAGATCTCAGACTGTAGAACCTGTAAATCTTAGAGTGTAGATCACGTAGGTCTTAGACTGTAGAACCTGTAGATCTCAGAATGTAGAACCTGTAGTGTCTAAAGACAGTAGAACATGTACAACATAGTTTCAGTATAATGTGGAACTTGTACAACCTACTGTACAAGCTGTAGAACCTGTATCTGTTCAAACTGTAAGGTTAAAAGTCTATATAACCAGTAGAACCAAGAGAACCTGAGTCTGTGGAAATTGTAGACTCTGTAACATCTGTGGAACCTGTAGTTTTTAATTCTGTAGAGCATGCAGAGACAGTGAAACTACAGAGAGTTTATAAAACCATAGAAGAGACAATAGAACCAGTAGGATGTGGACTTGGACAAGTGTGTAGAACTGAGAGTCTTGTAGAACATGTGGAACTTAGTCTGTAATGTATAGATTTATAGAGCCTGTACAACCTGAAATTGATTTAAAACTGTGACTTACAGAACCCACAGAGCCTTTAGAGTCATGGGAAATGTAGTACCCAGTGCTTCTAGATCTTGACCCATATGAGGGACTAGTCAAAATCTCTCAGTTCTTTCCTGGTTCCGACGCTCATTAGTCCCTGGTAGAAAGTGCAGTACTAATTCACTGGAGCACTACAAAGAGGGGGTTCTCTCATCATTGTTTTTGTTTCTCTTCACTCTCTTTGAGTTATAACTGTTATTGCCGCAGCTCCTCTCCTCCTCTTCTTGGCTCGCTTCTGTTCTGTCACAGCTCCTGATTTAAATCCGCCGTACGTTAAATATCTGCCAGGGAAGCATCCAGAGCAGCAAACACTCCTCTGCACCCTGAACACGAGCGCGTGCGACGTTTACAGTTCAAGATGCTCAAGATGAAGCTTCTCCTCACGTCCATGTAATGTTTTAACCTGGAAACCTGCTCTGAAAGCGCTGGCTCGGTTGTGTTTCATTCAACAAGTCCTCCAACCTAAATGACAACATATTTTCTCCATGGCTCCCATAACGACACATAAACACGTGGATAATGTTATGAAATGGTCACACTTTGGTTCGGTTTAGGAACCAAAACCACTGGGTTAGGTTTATTATTAGACTTTAATACTAAGACTCAAATACTGTTCTTCGAGTCCAGAGTTTGACCCTCCCCACCACCCCATCCCGCCTCCTCACGGTAACTCTCCGTCCATTTATAATACGTCACCTCTTCCGCCTTTGCTTCTGTCGTACGGCCACTGGAGGTCGCTGCCAGAATAAACGTAAACATGGGTCGTGATAACGGGCTGAACAAACGGCCATAATGTCCTTTTTCTGGTGAGGACAGTCTTGATTCAGCGAAAGGTTGCTTTGCTTTATCGTCTCTTCTTTTCTCTCGTTGTTGCAGCTTCATGGATGGGAAGTGTTGCCAGGACAAGGAGGAGGCTGACGGGCGACCAACTGACAAGCGGAAGACGTTCTCCAGCCAATAGAAACCACTCTGAGGCGCCGCTGCTCTCCATCCTGCACTGGTCTGTGTTCTGTCGACAGAAATCCTTTAACATCTCAATCGACTTTCCTAAACGAACCGTGGCCCTGCACCACCGGGCTCGACTCGACTCAGCTCGCCACCGACGGAAGAATTAGCTCCACCAACCGCAGTGGATGGAAACAAACACCCCTTTCCATTTTCTTTTGACCGAACATCTGGATGCACACTTATGAAACATGGTCTGGATATAAGTCTGATTTCAGGCTTCAGTCTAGTGGAACCTTATTTGACTCATCTTCAACCCACTCCACTTAATCCCACACACTTGAGCTCAGCTTCACTGATTTAAATCCTCTTCTCACTACTCAACGCTGTTTTACTTGACTCTACTTTAAATCCCCCTCTTTCCGCTGCCACTCAAGCCTCCACTGGACTCCTCTGCTATTCATCTACCATCCTGTCACCTCAGCTGTTCTCTGCTGTGTTCTCCTGGACCCCCGCTGACTGGACTCTAGTTCTCCTGATGATTCTACCGGTTTCTCATGGAGCCGAGTGGATCGCAGCTTTAAAATCAAGGAAAAACATCCTACTTGATCTGGAAACTAACGCAGGTCTCAACATCTTTCGAAAGTCTTTTTCTTGTTCTCGCAGGACATCAGTGTTTCGTTTTTTGTGTTATTTTGGACGATGAAACTTTGAGGAACTAAACGGACAAATCCTCTGCTCGCACATTTGCTAATTAACAAGCTGCAGTTGCCTTTTGTTCGGTCGTCCAGTGCGACAGAAAACCCTGAGATGCTGAATGTGTTTCATGTTACATGATGCATAATAACAACAGTGACTATAATATTCCAGTGTATTTATATTGTTTAAGCTGCCGCCCCGTGTGCAATATGTACATACTGAAGATGAATAAAGACACGCATTTATTATATATTTTCCCCAAATTCAGACTTTTTATTTAGCGGTTTCTTTACTGTGTAGCTGTTGAGTCCACGCCTCTGCTGGAAATGGGGAAATTCTGAGAGATCTTTATTGATATTACATGTGTTCATACTGCGAAATTCTGTCGGAGCAATCTCATCTCTAATCAGCAGCTTAGAGTAACAAATAAAGAGGTCATTGGACTTAAGCCACGATCTTACTAATTAGCTAAAAATGTTACTTAAATATAAACTTAAATATGAGAATAAAAATATATATATTGGGGGCAGTAAGACGGTGAAGACAGAAGTTATCGTTATGTTGTGAGTCGTGTGTCTGTGTGTAGATGTGTGCACGGGAGGGCTACCTGGCCGTGGTGGAGTTGTGCTTTTCGCAGCCTGTCCACAGTGTTCGTGGGTTCTGATGGGGTTCGTGTCTACCTGAGGGGAGCCTGGTGAAGGAGCGGTTTCCAGGGTGTGAAGAGTCCTGCTGGATGTTCGGCAGCTTTGGGATCCTCTCCTCTTGGAACACTTTCTGCTGTGCAGCGGTGGAAGCTGATCAGCAGTCTCTGGGGAAGCTTGTTGCGTCTCAGTCTCTGCTGGGCTCCCTTGTCGATGTGGGCTGTGGGACTCTCTCCACCTCCTCTCCATTGATGCACAAACCTATTAGGATTTCTAGTTTGTTTGTTTTTTTCTTGTTCTTGGTCCTCGCACCAGGTGGTTCGCGTCTGGACCTCCTCTCCGCAGGCAGTTTCATTGTTGTCGGTTATGGTTGTGTCATCTTCAGATTTATTGAGAGTCTCGGGATGGTGGGTGGAGCTGCAGTCGTGTGTGAACAGAGAGCGACGGGCTGGAAGCCGGTGCTGAGAGTGGTGCTGGAGGAGCAGTGCTGGCCAAGCCTGACATGCTGGGGTCTGTTAGTTAGAAAGTCTTTGATCCAGTGACAAAGACTGGCTCCCAGACCTAGTGTTTGCAGTTTGGTGACCAGATGTATGGGGCTGATGGTGTTGAATGCAGAACTGTAGTCCACGAACAGCATCCTGATGTGTAAGAGCGGAGTCGTCTGCGGATCTGTTGGTCCTGCATGCAGACTCTCTGTCAGTCATTCCTGCTTTTAATGGCTGAGGTTCTGGGGATTGTAGTGGTAGTTTCCAGACAGGTGTAGTGAGCTGGTCAGCACAAGCCTTCAGCGCTCGTCCGGAGACGCCATCCGGCCCAGCTGCCTTATTACAGTGCTGCACTCCCGCACTCTGTTGTTGAGGCTTTTGGTTGGGCAGAAGACGGGACTGTGGAAGTGTGGAGCTCTGTGTCTAACTGTTCTGTCCTTGAAACGGTCCTGCAGGGCTGAAGAAACCTCCCCAGTCCAGGTCTGCGCTGATTTGTTCTGCCGATCGGGGGCTTCTAAACTGGAGTCAGGAAGAAGGCCAGACTGTGGTCTGACTGCCCAGGATGAGGTGAGCGGTGAGTTCTATAAACCCCGGGAACATTTGTGTCGACCTGGTCCAGTGTTTTATCTTCCCTTGTTTTAATGTTCTCATGTTTGTAAAATGTGGGTCTTCAGACAGGACTGATTGAAGTCACCTGCCACAATAAAACTAAAAACAGTCCATCCAGTGCAATAAATACCTAAAGTTAACAGGTAATTCCGGTTCATTACATCTAGATCTTTGTCCACCTTTTCTATCTGTAATAATAATATTTATAAATTTAATAAGTTCATAAGAGATCTGCGAACATAGGTCGAGTTTAAAGTCTAAATACTGTCCTGGTCTCATCAGCAGCCCAGACTCACTAAACAATTACTCTTTTAAAGGAAATCCACTTGTTTTAATGTTCAATGTTTTTCATTTCTACATCTGGCGGTAAAATAATCTGTGGTCGACATTATAATCCCACAGATTTCTGCTGACAGCAGGTATTTTAATGCAGCAGCTGACACTGGCTGTTTTGTAGACACATTTTGGATATTGGTTGAGCTCATTTTAAAGACTTTATATATGCTGTTGGGTAGTTTAATCTACAGAAATGCATCATAATCCATAAACAGTATTTCCATGGTGGTCTGCACCACTTCATGTTAAGCAAGACTTCCTGGATGTTTAGCTGTCGGATGAATGTAGTGAGTAAAAAGTACAATAGTTGGGATGTTTTGATAAAAGCTGCATGAAAATGGAAATACTCAAGTAACGTGCCTCTAATTTGGATGCAAACTCCAGCGTGTGACCTCCCCGCTCACTGTCGGCTCCGTTATAAACGGCACCGCGTGGTGGATTCATCCAACATGGTGTTACGTGTAAATTCAACGTCTCTCTGCTGAAAGCTGAAAGTATCAGAGAAATGTCCAGGAAAACAGTTCCTGTTTTAGTTTGAGCGCTGAATAAACAGCAAATTACTTTAAAGGTCAAGATGAAGAAAACCTCCTGGCTGTTCACATCTAAACCAGAGTCAGACTGTGAGTGAAACTGGAATCTAAACCAGAGTCAGACTGTGAGTGAAACTGGAATCTAAACCAGAGTCAGACTGTGAGTGAAACTGGAAACTGATCTCCGACAGGGTGAACCACATAGCAGCACTGTTGACTTTGGCTGCTGCACAGTTTCATATTTAAAGTGAACGGTTCCTTCGCTCATCCTCTTTCAACCAGCAGAACTTTATTGTTAACGCTAGTGGGGACACGTTGGCCTGAATGTGCGCTAAAATATTTTCATGTGAATGAACAGTGCAGCCTGAGCACATTGGTATGTTCAGTATTTAAACAAGCAGGTGGAACATTAATGTGTTGCACATAAAGTCAAACTGGTTGGAAACATTTACAGGCTGTAAATAGAAGTGTAATTTAAGTGAAAAACTCCAATAATTGCGTCTTTTGGGTTTTTTTGTTTATTGTTAATCCCTAAAGGAAGGAGTGACTATGGCATCTGTTCTAAAACACGTAGCTGTTATATTAATAGCACAAAATAACACCCAAGAATTCCGTCTAACAAGGTAATGATCCGTCTGTCTGTCTGTGTTTGGCTCGACGCTGCTAAGATATCGCTTAAAGTCATTTTATGGTAATTAAGCAAACTGTCAGAAGTGTGTGTTTGATTAGATGAATGCAACTTGTTGCCAATACTGCAGCAGAGCTGGTTGGACGGCAAACACACACACACACACACACACACACACACACACACACACACACACACAATAAAATCCACACACACACACACACAATAAAATCCACACACACACACACACACACACACACACACACAATAAAATCCACACACACACACACACACACACACACACACACACACACACACACACACACAATAAAATCCACACACACACACACACACAATAAAAGCCACACACACACAATAAAAGCCACACACACACACACACAATAAAAGCCACACACACACAATAAAAGCCACACACACACAATAAAAGCCACACACACACACACACAATAAAAGCCACACACACACACAATAAAAGACACACACACACACACACACACAAACACACACACACACACAATAAAAGCCACACTCACTCACACACACACAGACACACACACACACACACGTCGTATCTGTTGAAGTGAACAGAATCAACTTTGATCTCTTTGGCTGCAGCTTTGTGAACAGACCTGAACCTGGAAGGTCTTCCTCTGCCAAAAAGACAAAAACTGACAGCTCCATCCTCACACGCTGGACAAAGATACATCAAAATGTGTCTTAAAATAACTAATAACAAAATAAACTACTGCATTTTTGTATTTCAAAAGTGAACTTGTTATTTGTTCATTTCCACACATGCAGCACAATTATTCATTTGTTTCTGATCACCTGCCCGTCCTCAGCAGAAAAACAGCCGTAGGCTAAAGGTAGATTATGCAGCAGCTTATTATGACCCATATTACGTTTTATCCAACCTGTTTTCACTCCTAAGTCGTCACATACGGACGCACGGTCAAGACCACTGGGGCATCATTTAGCACCACTTAACGGTAGGTGTAGGATATTTGACAGAGTCAGAGTAAGGGTGTGGTTGGTGTGGAAGGGTGGCCCAGAGACCGTCTGGTGTTAGTTCCCCGTGAGAAACAAAAAGTCGACATTGAATGTTTTTAAGTTACACAAGTAACGTCACTTGACTGATGTAAGTTAAGTCGTGTAAGTTACGTTGTTATTTTAAGCCAAACCATCTTTTCCTGCCCTTTACCAAGTAGTTTTGTTGCCTAAACCGAACCAAACTGCGACATTTCACAACATTAACTACTAGTTATATTTTGAAAGTTTAACCAGAAGTTGCATGCTTTTTGACCACAATGCTAAAGGGTTACCCAGGGCGTGACCATGTGTCCACATGTGACGAGTTGGGGGTGAGAATGTGTTGTTTTTTGGTCAGGTGACGTGTTTAAAAGAGCGACAAAGTGCGCGTAAGGAGGTGGTGGGTTGGATGGATGAGTCAAGTAAACTCAGGAGACTGAGGTTCAAGTCTCGAATGAGAGTTAAATAATGTTTTGTAGATGACTTAACGTAGTGTACTTATTTTAACCCAAACCATCTTTTCCTAAACCAAACCAAACTAAACCTGTTCACAACGTTCACCACGTGTTAAAACGACTTGCATAATGTGCATAAGGTCCAGTGCACCTGTTTCTGGACTGGAACTAGCCAGCTCTCGTACATTTCGTTTCGGGATACTGGACAATTGAGCTATTTTGTCCTTTCATGTATGAAGATGTGTTGTATAATAATAAAACAATATTCCCTCTCTTTCAGCTCTGTGTTTGGTCTCCACCAGCTCCTGAGGGAAATGTTTGGCTCTTTAGCTGCTAAATGCTCTGCTATGTTCCCCTGCTGGGCTCTAACAGTGTCTCTCTGCTGTTTGCTGCTGGGCAGGTCGTGTACGGTGGCTTTTAGCAGCTTGTTTGATGTGAACAGCTGGAAATGACTATCACAGCACTTAGACAAAAACACTGACTTGAGTGTTTAATTAAAAAAAGTTGTTCTCTCGCTTTAACAGCTTGATGTTACCATGAGAAAACAGCGTTGTTATCCAGAGACCACCTGATACTTAAAAGTGCCTTGTGAAGTTTTTAAACTCTAGCCGTGCTTTGGATGTACACGCACACGCTGGTGGTTGTAACACGCAAAGAAACAAAGCAATGCACCAACAAGCGTAGCGAAAAACACAACTTTAGTTTGTTTATCTCTTCAGAAATGCACATTTCATCAGGCCTCGGTCGTCCTGTTTGCCGCTTGTATCTCCACAAACATAAACAGCTGATTCGCTCCTGATGAATGTGTTTCTGTATGACAGAGTTCAGCAGAGGTTTGGGAATCAAACCAGTCGGCTTTCACATGATATCAGAGGAATCCTGACTTCCCACAGTCCACATGACTGCATGCAGGGCACATTTTATTTTCCTTTTAACCTATTTTCCTTTCAGTGTGTTCCCCACTGATATTTCTTCCTCATCAATTGTACTCTTGTCTCAAATGTCTGTTTTTGAATCGGTCTAACTTTGCTTTGAGAGGAAATTTGTAAGAATAAACACAGTGAAAGGATCAATTAGCAGCTGGGACAATAATTTTAACCTTTAGGTAGCCAGACAATATCTGAGGAACTTGTAGCTGCAGAATGTAATAGTAAAGATTCACATAAGATCATATTTTATTTATGTAATAAGCAGATGATGGAAACATAAATGAATGAATAAAATAATAAAAAAAAGTATTCAACTTTCCTGTGAATAGTCTTTAATGGTGATGCTTATTTTCAAAGAGTCAGACTCAAGTCACAAATATCATGATTTCAAATTCAACTTCTCAAAAGAGACTTGCAACTCGACTTTGACTTTAACACCAGTGACTCGTGACCTCACTTGAACTTCAGCCTTTTGAACTGACCTGATAACCTCCCCAAGCCCACATATAAATGATGATATAAAAAAAACTGTGTGCAGCGCATCAACACTTCATTTACAGTGGGTACGGAAAGTATTCAGACCCCTTTAAATTTTTCACTCTTTGTTCATTGCAGCCATTTTCCAAAAATCAAAAAAGTTCATTTTATTTCTCAGTAATGTACACTCAGCACCCCATCTTGACAGAAAAAAACAGAAATGTAGAAATTTTTGCAAATTTATTAAAAAAGAAAAACTGAAATATCACATGGTCATAAGTATTCAGACCCTTTGCCGTGACACTCATATTTAACTCAGCTGCTGTCTATTTCTTCTGATCATCCTTGAGATGGTTCTACACCTTCATTTGAGTCCAGCTGTGTTTGATTATACTGATTGGACTTGATTAGGAAAGCCACACACCTGTCTATATAAGACCTTACAGCTCACAGTGCATGTCAGAGCAAATGAGAATCATGAGGTCAAAGGAACTGCCTGAAGAGCTCAGAGACAGAATTGTGGCAAGGCACAGATCTGGCCAAGGTTACAAAAAAATTTCTGCTGCACTTAAGGTTCCTAAGAGCACAGTGGCCTCCATAATCCTCAAATGGAAGACGTTTGGGACGACCAGAACCCTTCCTAGAGCTGGCCGTCCGGCCAAACTGAGCTATCGGGGGAGAAGAGCCTTGGTGAGAGAGGTAAAGAAGAACCCAAAGGTCACTGTGGCTGAGCTCCAGAGATGCAGTCGGGAGATGGGAGAAAGTTGTAGTAAGTCAACCATCACTGCAGCAATCCACCAGTCGGGGCTTTATGGCAGAGTGGCCCGACGGAAGCCTCTCCTCAGTGCAAGACACATGAAAGCCCGCATGGAGTTTGCTAAAAAACACCTGAAGGACTCCAAGATGGTGATAAGATCCTCTGGTCTGATGAGACCAAGATAGAACTTTTTGGCCTTAATTCTAAGCGGTATGTGTGGAGAAAACCAGGCACTGCTCATCACCTGTCCAATACAGTCTCAGCAGTGAAGCATGGTGGTGGCAGCATCATGCTGTGGGGGTGTTTTTCAGCTGCAGGGACAGGACGACTGGTTGCAATCGAGGGAAAGATGAATGCGGCCAAGTACAGGGATATCCTGGACGAAAACCTTTTCCAGAGTGCTCTGGACCTCAGACTGGGCCGAAGGTTTACCTTCCAACAAGACAATGACCCTAAGCGCACCGCTAAAATAACGAAGGAGTGGCTTCACAACAACTCCGTGGCTGTTCTTGAATGGCCCAGCCAGAGCCCTGACTTAAACCCAATTGAGCATCTCTGGAGAGACCTGAAAATGGCTGTCCACCAACGTTTACCATCCAACCTGACAGAACTGGAGAGGATCTGCAAGGAGGAATGGCAGAGGATACCCAAATCCAGATGTGAAAAACTTGTTGCATCTTTCCCAAAACGACTCATGGCTGTATTAGATCAAAAGGGTGCTTCTACTAAATACTGAGCAAAGGGTCTGAATACTTATGACCATGTGATATTTCAGTTTTTCTTTTTTAATAAATTTGCAAAAATTTCTACATTTCTGTTTTTTTTCTGTCAAGATGGGGTGCTGAGTGTACATTACTGAGAAATAAAATGAAATTTTTGGAAAATGGCTGCAATGAAACAAAGAGTGAAAAATTTAAAGGGGTCTGAATACTTTCCGTACCCACTGTAACTCATGAAATCATTTGTTGTGTGAAACTGCGTCTCTGCCTTTTTTCTGTACAGATTAACAGATTGACTGTTACAGTATCTCACAAAAGTGAGTACACGCTCACGTTTTTGTAAATATTTGATTATATCTTTTCACGTGACAAAGTATTGCTAGCGGTTTAGACATTAATGTTATTTTGAGGGGACAGCAAATTTACACTGTTGTACAAGCTGTACACTCACTACTTTACATTGTAGCACAGTGTCATTTCTTCAGTGTTGTCACATGAAAAGATATAATCGAATACTTTGTATTATAAATTTATAAATTTGAAGGGTGTACTCACTTTTGTGAGATACTGTATGTAATGCTAAATTAGCTTATGTAAGAATGCAGCTGCATTATTAAAGACCACAGTGTTAGCTGTGTCAAGTAATGTTAGCATTCTGTAACAAAATGGTACTTCGTGTTTATTTTAGCCTAAAACCATCTATACTCATGCGATGGATTGGCGAGCTGTCCAGGGTGTACCCTGCCCCGCTCCAGCCCCCTGCGACCCTGTACGCAGGATAAGCGGTTGCAATGGATGGATGGACTATCTATACTATTGATATACTATAGTTTTTGTTGTTGGATGATTGCTAACATTAACAAATATGGATGTGTACATAAATATCTAATGCTGTTAAACTTAAAAACTTGCTAACGCTTTTTTCCTGAATGCTAATGCTAATGCTATTATTGATAATATAGAAGGATTAGCTCAATATATTGTAAGCTAATGTTAGCATAACAATAACTACAATATGAACATGACATCATAACTTACGGCTGAATGCTAGTTTGGGCAAATATTGGTAAATGTTATAGACTTAAGTGAATGAGCAATTTCAGTTATTAGCTAATGTCAATTTAAAAAACGTTTCTAATGTTAGCTAAATGACCGACTTTCGTCAGATGAATGCTAACTTTGGCAAATGGAATATAACGCAGTGTAAGTCCATAACTACAGCTAAGGCTGCAATATATCCAATTGGTCAGTCAGGGGTTGCTAATGTTGGAAATCAGCTAACAGCAACCCATCATATCTATTAATCCCTCCATCCATTGTCAATGTAATAATATTAATGCCTTTAAGATGGCAAATATTGGTGTCATTCTACTCTGGATTTCTTTCTTCACTGTGGTGTTAAGGTGAGAGGGAGAGTTGGGTAATTAACAATACTGGAACACACAAGTAGTGGATACTGGTTTTAAATTAAGTAATTGAAGGTACACTTACATAAAATGACAGTAGAAACAAAAGAAGCAATGTAGGAGGAGCAGCGCAGTGGGGTGACTAACACATGTGGCAGGTAGTGACTAGTCTTTGATGAATTATACCTGAATCTCTGCCAGGTCCGTACTGCTACTGTCTATATCCCAACACGCACACTTTCACATGTACTTTATATAAAAAAACACATTCTTGTACCTTTAAACACAGGAACATGCACACACCGCGTGTCTGCACATACCTGGGAGGGGATGTTTGATTGACAGCTCGGGGGCGTGGCCAGCATGACCCAGACAGGTTCGTTAACAGTCTGTCAGTAACCGACACTGACACCAGATGTTAGTGGTGTCCTGATTTGCCCACTGAGATACCACAGAGTTTAGTCAGATGATATGGGATGCACATGTAGGACACTAGAGGACAGTCCTAAAGTTTAGGACTTGAAAAGGGACCCGGAATATGTCTGATAGGGGACTGGCCAAATCCCAAATCATCACATATTCTCATTCCCAACTTATCACACATGCTTGGTCAAGACCTCTTGGCGTCACATGTTAACACCCTGCATGTTTCACTTGAAAAGGGATTCTGCATGGGGAGGAAGATCCGCAGAGGCCTGGAAGGACTTGGAGAAACACTTACAGGTGATTAGAGGACTTGGAGGGAAACCTTTGAGAACTAGAGGACTTTGACGGAAACGTTTGAGAACTAGAGGACTTGGAGGGAAACGTTTAGGGACTAGAGGACTTTGAGGGAAACCTTTGGGAACTAGAGGACTTTGACGGAAACGTTTGAGAACTAGAGGACTTGGAGGGAAACATTTAGGGACTAGAGGACTTGGAGGGAAACCTTTAGGGACTAGAGGACTTGGAGGGAAACCTTTGGGAACTAGAGGACATTGAGGGAAACGTTTGAGAACTAGAGGACTTGGAGGGAAACGTTTAGGGACTAGAGGACTTTGAGGGAAACCTTTGGGAACTAGAGGACATTGAGGGAAAGGTTTGAGAACTAGAGGACTTGGAGGGAAACGTTTAGGGACTAGAGGACTTTGAGGGAAACCTTTGGGAACTAGAGGACATTGAGGGAAACGTTTGAGAACTAGAGGACTTGGAGGGAAACGTTTAGGGACTAGAGGACTTTGAGGGAAACCTTTGGGAACTAGAGGACATTGAGGGAAAGGTTTGAGAACTAGAGGACTTGGAGGGAAACGTTTGGGGACTAGAGGACTTGGAGGGAAACTTGTAGGGACTAGAGAACTTTGAGGGAAACCTTTGGGAACTAGAGGACTTTGAGGGAAACATTTGAGAACTAGAGGACTTGGAGGGAAACGTTTGGGAACTAGAGGACTCAAGAGGGTCCAACTGCAGACCTCCACTGTCATGCCACCTCCGCTGCAGACCTCATCTGTCAGGACACCTCCACTGTCAAGCCGGTCAGGACAGGAAATACACGCAAAAACTACAAAATAAAAGTGTGCGATTTGACAGGAAACGCATTCAAAAACTATAAAGTTTAATCACGTAACATATGGGCAGGGTTTTTGTCGTTGATTTATATATAATTATTTAGTCAACACACTAACGGGAAAATAGCAGGCTAATTCCTTAAATATAGCATATTGACTGGAGCCTATTCTACTTAGCACTTAACATGCCAGTGTAGCAACAAAGCCGACTGTATAATGCTTCAATCATTCAACTAGTAACAATATCGTTTTTACAGGCACTATTTATTTATTCTGTCAAAATATGATGTTAACTCCGTCCACACAGCCACATCCATTCACAGAAAAACATTGTCGTTGATTAAGAGTGTAACTTAGCCTCTCTTCCAGTCATCCTAAAAGAAACACATACACACTTCTCATTCATAATTTACCTTTGAAGAGTAATATGCTATATATATATATACTGCTGTCAGTTGAATTAAATAGGAAAAACAGACAACTGTGGAAACTGGACTACATTTTGAGCTTCCTGGGGGTCTGTAGTATAACGGACGTTACCGGCAGGATTAATAAATAAATAATAGAAGCCTGGACAGAGACTTCATTGTTCATTACGTGGTCAACACTTTCCCTCACACACAGCAGCCCACTACTTGCCCCAGATATGTGTGACACTGCAACAAAGTTTGAAATAAACTAACAAAGACTACTGCTCAAGGAGAAACCGCAAATCCCTTTATGGTATCATATTAATAATTATGAATCATGTCGTAATGACATTCATGCAGTGCGCAGCATAGTTCGTTTGGAAAACGTGTTTATCTTATTAATATATTGTACATTCGTGATTAAAAATAATGGTTGTTGGTAAATGAATTACTGACCCCCCACAGATGCATGATTTTACTGCTTCAATAAGAATTCAGACCCCCCTTATGGACCGTAACAAGAACCCTGCTGGACTATGTGGACAATCAAATCTGTATCGATAATTTTGTAAATATCCACTTTTTAAAAATGGAGACACAAATGTTAGTAGCCTACTGTAATAATACTTTTACTTTATTCACTGTACACACACAAATTACACAGTTAGAAAATGAGTTGACAGCAGTGACTGATTTGCATGATCCAAACATTTTTTTAAAAAGTCTGAATGCATGGGTCTTGGCATGTTCCATCAAAATATATACCACTATCAATATTTGTACATCTAAATCACGCAAATTGGGATATTCCAACAGTGGCTGTGGGGAGGAGGAGTTTCTTTATGTGGATAACTGTTTAAATAACAGTGTGTGTATTTAATCTCGCCCTGCTCCAAAACAGCTGATTCAAACTATCAACTCGTTATGAATCTGAAGCTGCTTCAATCAGCTGTGTTGAAGCAGGGAGAGATTAAATCATGAAGGACAGGGGGTAACTTTCTTCAGGAAAGGGTACGAAACTATAGTAGTACATAAACTTTAATTCAACTAAGATCAGTTCGTACGGCCAGCAAAGTCTTTGCACACTGTTTAATGTTAAGTGAGAAAAGCTACACCGAACGGTTTAAACAATATATATCTTTATTTTTTCTTCTTTTGGACAAATAACTAACCTCAGTGTTGTCAACATGTTAAGACAAAAACAAACCTATACCCTTGCAAACTGCTTTACAAAAAACGAACACACAGTAGCTTCATACAGTATGAATAGCTTCCAAATTAAAAAAAGCTAATCCTGCTACTTCAGGAGCTAACGCTAGCTACCGTTGGTGTAGCCTAACGTTACCTATGACGACAAATGTTTGGGGACTAGAGGCCATAGAAGGAAACATTTGGGGACTAGAGGACTTGGAAGGAAACGTTTGGGGACTAGAGGACTTGGAGGGAGATGTTTGGGGAAGTGTTTGGGGACTAGAGGCCATGGAAGGAAACGTTTGGGGACTAGAGGACTTGGAAGGAAACGTTTGGGGACTAGAGGACTTGGAGGGAAATGTTTGGGGACTAGAGGACTTGGAGGGAAATGTTTGGAGACTAGAGGCCATGGAAGGAAACGTTTGAGAACTAGAGGACTTGGAAGGAAACATTTGGGGACTAGAGGACTTGGAAGGAAACGTTTGGGGACTAGAGGACTTGGAGGGAGATGTTTGGGGAAGTGTTTGGGGACTAGAGGCCATGGAAGGAAACGTTGGGGACTAGAGGACTTGGAGGGAGATGTTTGGGGAAGTGTTTGGGGACTAGAGGCCATGGAAGGAAACGTTTGGGGACTAGAGGACTTGGAAGGAAACATTTGGACACTAGAGGACTTGGAGGGAAATGTTTGGGGACTAGAGGACTTGGAGGGAAACGTTTGGAGACTAGAGGCCATGGAAGGAAACGTTTGAGAACTAGAGGACTTGGAAGGAAATGTTTTGGGACTAGAGGACTTGGAGGGAAACGTTTGGGGACTAGAGGACTTGGAGGGAGATGTTTGGGGAAGTGTTTGGGGACTAGAGGCCATGGAAGGAAACGTTTGGATACTAGAGGACTTGGAGGGAAATGTTTGGGGACTAGAGGACTTGGAGGGAAACGTTTGGGGACTAGAGGCCATGGAAGGAAACGTTTGGGGACTAGAGGACTTGGAGGGAAACGTTTGGGGACTAGAGGACTTGGAGGGAAACATTTGGGGACTAGAGGACTTGGAGGGAAACGTTTAGGGACTAGAGGACTTGGAGGGAAACGTTTGGGGACTAGAGGACTTGGAGGGAAACGTTTAGGGACTAGAGGACTTGGAGGGAAACGTTTGGGAACTAGAGGACTTGGAGGGAAACGTTTAGGGACTAGAGGACTTGGAGGGAAACGTTTGGGGACTAGAGGACTTGGAGGGAAACGTTTGGGGACTAGAGGACTTGGAGGGAAACGTTTGGGAACTAGAGGACTTGGAGGGAAACGTTTGGGGACTAGAGGACTTGGAGGGAAACGTTTGGGGACTCCAGCACATCAACATATAGTGCATAAGATGACTTGATGGAGAGTTCATAGTACATGGGACGTGAAAAAAGGACTCAGACTGGAGGATTATGAGGGGGACTTGAAGAGGACTAGGAGGCCTGGACTGGTTTATGGAGGCTGGGTGGCCTGACACACATACACACACACAGTGGAAACACATTAAGAAGACAAATGACTGCAGTGAGACTGATGTTTATCCAGCAGGCTATTTAAAGAGGGAGAGGAGGGATTAATGTGGGACGAAGACAGAGGGAAAAGATGAGAGAAAGACGAGGAGATGGAGAGAAACAGAGGGAAACACTACAAGAAAGATAACGATCAAAGAGAAAAAGCATTAAAATACAAACTCCTTTAAAAACAGCTCTCTTTTCTGCCCTTCATGTTTTTTCTTTCTCATCAGTAGTACATTTACTCAAGTATTGTACTCAGGCCTTTTCTTTCTCCTCCTCCACATGTCAGAGGGAAATACTGTGTTTTTACTCCACTATATTTATGTGAAGAGTTCACATAAAAACACTTAGGATTCAACACAAAACCTGTTAAAGATGAAACCAGTAAATCTTCTTTGGCTTGTGACCTGTGATTTTCTCTCTGACTTCTTCACACATGGTTTTAGTTCAATAATCAAAGATTTGAGAAAGGTCCCAAACACAGATTGGCGCATCAGAACTTTTTCTCTCCCATTAATCATCTCACACTCCCTCAGATTTATCTGGTGACCCTGAGGGGCCCGACCCCTAGGTTGGGAACCACTGGACTAAACTAACTGTATTTAAAGTACTTAAAATTAAAGCTCAGTGTATATATAAAGTACTCAAAAGTAGCTCCACCTCAAGCAGCTAGAACAGTAAAATGTTCTATACTCTTGACACTGATGCATCTGTATTAACAATACTCTATTATTATACATCAGTCAGGGGCCATTTTACTGCAGAATGAGTACTTTTCTGCAAGACGCTTCTGTACTTTCTCTTCTGATACTTTAACTACATGAAGCTGAGAATACTTCTGTACTTTTACTACTGATACATTATCTACGAAGCCCAAATATTTTATGCTGTAACACCGATGCATCTGTATAAACAATCATTAAATAATACATCAGTCAGTTATGTTTTCTAACTCTTGCGTACATCTCTAGCCCTGCAGCTCTGCAGCGAACAGGTGGCCGAGTCTGAGGATCAGACGAGATGAGAGCAGGTTTGGAGGTTAAAGCTCCGGGTGGCGAGGGAGTCATAAATACCAGCCTGCCAGCAGAACGCCCGGAGAACGTCATCCTCAGAGACCCACATCACTTCTTCCTCTGGCACGTCATTTGATTCTGACGATCACACTTTTGCAATGTCATGCACATCGCAGAGTAAAAAACACATGCTTTCTTGTTTCCTGAGGCAGGACGTTCCAGTCTGATCGGTCCTCAGACAAATCGCATTTTTATAGCTGTTCTTCTTGGCGTCATTTGCAGAGCTGTGACTGAAGGACTAATCAGCTTTAATGTGTAACCATTAAACTTGGGTTTTGGATAAAGCTAACCAGACTCTCACTGGGTCACCAGACTGATTAGAATGATTCAGGTAAGTTAGAGTACCTGGACAGGTGCTAGAGTGAAAACAGCTGTGTTTTATATTCCATACTGGTGGAATGTACATTTACTCTAGTAATATACTTTAGAACAATTTGTAGGTGCAGTACTTGTACTTTTACTTGAGTGTTTTCAGTTTATGGTACTATATACTTCTACTCCATCTTTTTAAGGTTCCTTTGATTTTACTTACAACACACATGATCAGCTGCAGAGGCTCTCAGGTGTTTTCAGTTAACCTGAGGTTGGAGTTCTGCTGGAAATGTACCTCGTCACCAGTAAGAAAGATAAAGTTGTAAAACATTAAATTTCATCTTATTTTCAAGATAACTTGTGTGCATTAAATATGAATCATTTGCCTGGACCTCTGGGGGGCATTCTGCATAACAAGTACTACGGATATTTTAAATAAATTTTGCTGGTAAAACATTTATTCAAGTATAATTTTGAATGCACAACTTTTCTTTGTATTTACATTGTGGTTTTGCTACTTTTACTTCCACGTTCACAGTTTGCAAGAAGCTTTTCCCCGTAAATTACTGATCTGGATCTGGATCCATCTCCAAACTACCTGGGCTGTTTATTTGTTATGAACTTTGAACAGATATCTTTATTGGTTGAACCCTTTATAGAATTTAAGCTTGTATTAGTTAGATTGTAATTGTAAGTTTTATTAAATTATCTTTAATTTTTGATATTTCATGTTTTAGAGGATTTTTATTGTGTGCTCACTTTGTGTCAGTGATGGACTCAAGATACAAGATAATCTGACCTCTAGGGTGGGCCAGTGTGCAGGAGAACATGATGCAGTGACCTCTAGAGTGCAACCCTTTCGATTGATAAATTATGATACAGTGTCCTCCAAGGTGCCCCAGGGTTCAAGAAAGCATCATGGGCCCTAATGCAGTGCCCTTTGTGCAGAAACACATGATGAGGGCCGTCTGCATGCCGGGATGGATTACTGGGCATGTACCCAGGCCCCAAAATCCAAAACACTGTGATTAACTGCTGCTGAATTACACTGCACGAAAGCTTTGTTTCCAGGGGAGCTCCACACTGCCGATCATCTTTGTAAGTTTTTGTTGAAGCTCAAAAGGCACGAATTTACAACAAATAGGCGTGGTTCAGTTTCTGCGTCATGTTGCCCGCCACCTGAAGCTCAGCCTGAGTCCTGCTTTGTGAGTTCGACTTCTCATGTCACCACCGGGGCCTCCCCAGAAACTGTACTCTGCACTAAATGAACCAATCATTGAACTGCTTTGGCCCTAAATAATGTGAGACTGAGCTGAATGTAACTTTTGAATAGTGTTTTTTTTCTCACCGCACTGCTGCTTACAGCTATTGCTGTCATTATTCTAATCATTTAAACATTAAATGTTTGACTTTATTGTGAAGGAATCACCAGGCTGTGAAACTGTTTGTTAGATATTTCTGCTCTGCAGCTCCCTCGACTCTCCTGACGTCTCGACCAGCGGCTCAAAGTTCCGCCGAGGGATTAATAATAAAACGAAACATTATCACGTTAACTGTGAGAAAATGACTCTGTACAAACATGGGAAGCTTTTCAGTCTTTGCTGCAGCAGTTAGAGACGAAGGACAGGACTAAACAGGACTGGATTTGATTTAATAATCAAATGAAGGTATGAATCTGGTTGTGGTTTTCACATTATAAACACATTAATACAATGTTTCATGTTGTTTTTTAAACATTTCACATGTGATAAATTCACATACAGACATATTTAGGGTGTCTGAATATCAATATTGAAAGTCGAAAACAAATTTCACATGTGCTTTTTATTACGCGAACAGCTGCATCTAATGTAATCTACATCTGTTTTAGCTGAACAAGGACTTTTTTTTATTTCATCATTGCATAGCTGTTTTTTTAAAAGGCAAACATGTGGTTGTATGGAAAGCCAGTAACATTTAGTGATAATAAATTGAGCCATTCAAGGACGTTGTGTTGAAAACCAAATTAAAGTTTTTTTGTTAAAGTCACATTGTAATGGTTTTTCAGCTGGTAACATGCCCCAAATACTTTTCTTTTATCCTCCCCCAAATAATACATTAACACGTCGCATGACAAGCTTCATTTCAGAATTTAAATATAGGCTATATAAAAAACAGAAAAAGATAAAAGAAAACAAATATAACAAATATCAGAAAATATCAGTAAAAAAAACTACACTCACATCTATTTATACATACACATCTGAATTAAAAATAATAAACAAGAAATCTAAATAAAGAAAACATGTTTTGAGATTAAACACAGATTTTTATTCATTTTGCCCTGAGCGCAGACTCCAGGCATCCCAACAAGCACCGAGGCATTTCAGGCCTGTCACCGCACACTTAGAGCAGAGCTTGCTGCAGGCTGAGAGAAGGAACTTTATTAAAGGCATTTCAAGTAAAACAAAAGGGTAAAATTATAATGCAAATATAACTCATCACCTGACAGTAAAATGTTCCTCAACAGATGGGGCGTTAATCCGCAGACACAATCATACAGAGAGAAACTGAAACAACTGGCTTTATGACTGTGAAGTTTTCCCATTTAATGCGATAATTTAATCCGATTATTATTTCTTTCTGTGATAGGGACCAGAACATGCTGCCTATCAATCAGTCAACTTTTATTTCAGACACCTAGCTCCATATCAGCAAAATAAAATGGAATAAGGCGGTTATGAAACAAAAGTAAGTTTAAAATGAAACATAGGTGTAGTTTGTTGCAGACGGAACAAATGGAGTAAAGTGTAGCAGGGAAAGTATGGACCTGCCTGAGAGACTGGACTCAGGGAAAACAAGGCAGAGGGCCGAGGCTCGCGCCCAGCTGTTCAACGCCCCTCTGTCGGGGCTGTCCGCGCGGCGCCCGTCTCCCTGACAGCACCTGTTAATCAGTCAGTTATTTCTAATGAACTGTTTCTGTGTGACGTCGCTGATGGTTATCAATTAACTCCTCCCATCTGCTTTTACCTGCCCAGGTGGGCTCGACTGGCTTTTATTTTTATGGGATTTGTGGTTTCCGGCAACGCGCGGCGCTGTCATGAGAATCAGGTGAGGCGGAAGTGAAGTGAAGTGAGAGCCTCGCGCAGCTCACCTGTTTCCAGGTATACAACCAGAGCGGAGAGAGAACAGGAGGAAAAGACGAGAAAGGAAGAAAAGTAAGTTTATTAAACCTGATCTGTTAAACACCTGGAGGGTTCTACCTGTCCGTGTTCCGGTTTCACTGGATCCACCGGTTCTAGTTAGCTGTGTTCTTAGTCCGAGTTGTTACAAACGTTTAGGTATCCTGGGTTGGTGACAGGTGTGAGGTGCTGGCACCAGGGTCCGGGATCTTCCAGGCTGTAGTCGTCTAAGTTCTAGTTGGTTTAGAGAGAGTTCAGGTGGTCTTTTAGGTTCTAGTCTTCTATAACCTGGTTCTAGTGGCCTTTGAGTGAGGTAGTAGCGTTTTCTTAGGTTATAGTTTTATGAGGAAGTTCTGTTGGTTTTTTTAGACGGTTTTAGTGTTTGTTGACAAGGTTCTAGTAGGCTTTTAGGCTGTAGTCGTCTAGGTTCTAGTTGGTTTAGAGAGTGTTCAGGTGGTCTTTTAGGTTCTAGTCTTCTATAACCTGGTTCTAGTGGCCTTTGAGTGAGGTAGTAGTGTTTTCTTAGGTCATAGTTTTTGGGTTTTTTTTTAATAGTTTTTACTGTTGGTCTTTTAGACGGTTTTAGTGTTTGTTCACAAGGTTCTAGTAGGCTTTTAGGCTGTAGTCATCTAGGTTCTAGTTGGTATTGTGAGGGTTCTGGCAGTGTTTGAGGTTCTAGTCTTCTATAACCTGGTTCTAGTGGCCTTTGAGTGAGGTAGTAGCGTTTTCTTAGGTTATAGTTTTATGAGGAAGTTCTGTTGGTCTTTTAGACGGTTTTAGTGTTTGTTCACAAGGTTCTAGTAGGCTTTTGAGAGAGTTCAGGTGGTCTTTTAGGTTCTAGTCTTCTATAACCTGGTTCTAGTGGCCTTTGAGTGAGGTAGTAGCGTTTTCTTAGGTTATAGTTTTATGAGGAAGTTCTGTTGGTCTTTTAGACGGTTTTAGTGTTTGTTGACAAGGTTCTAGTAGGCTTTTAGGCTGTAGTCGTCTAGGTTCTAGTTGGTATTTTGAGGGTTCTGGCAGTGTTTGACATTCTGTGGAGCAGGAGTTCTAGTGGTCTTTCAGGGAGTCCTAATGCTGTTTAAGGTGTGTATTCAAAGAAGTCTTAGTGCAAGTCCTAGTGGGCTTTTAGGTTCTAGTCCTCTATGAGGAGTTCTAGCCTTTGAGGAGGTTGTACTCCTATTACTACTGCTGCATTTTATAGGTTATATTAATTAATGAGGAAGTTCTGTTGGTCTTTTGGGGGTTTTAGTGTTGTGGCAAGGTTCTAGTAGGGTTGTAATCGTCTGTGAGGAGTTTCTTATAGGATATTTTTTGATGTTCTAGTGGCTTAGGGGCATCTAAATGTCTTTTGAGGAGGTAGTAGTGGGCTTTTGGGATGTAGTTGTCAATCAGGAGGCTCAAGTGGTCGACGGAGGAGGAGGTTCTGTTTATCTAAGGGATGTTCTAGCCGTCTATGAAGAAGTCCTTGCCGTCTTTTTGAGATTCTAGTCCTCTATGAGAAGTTCTGGAGGTTGTGGTTCTAGTCTAATCAGTTAGTTTAAGATAAGGTTTTGAGGCCAGAGTTGTTGTCTTGTCAGACTGTATGTGTCTGTATATTAATGAGGGATGACAAAGTATTGAACTATTGTGGTTCCACGTTAGCATATCGAGCACTCATTAGCAGTTAATCAGCGATTCCCTGAGTTTGTGCTCGGGCGCTGTGATTGGTTAATTAGTTTTCTTGCAGAAAATTGGTGCGGGGGTTTGAGAGGCATCGTCATGGCGAAAGAGATGACGTCACATACTGTTGTTCTCTCAGTGTGAGAACCTGCTGTGTGTCATTTCATGAATGAACTTGAATTAGGATGGATCTAATGAC